>NC_068293.1:2249531-2504531 GCF_025860055.1 Xyrauchen texanus
CATGTGATCTGTGGACTGAGCTGTCTTAGTTCGTGACCTGATGGTTTATTTCCTGCCAGTTTGAACTGAACCACGGGTCCAACAATGGGATCATTCCTCTGGTCATGTTTAATTTGTCCTGTCATTAGTGGAATGAGTGATGTGTCTGTTGCTAGTGCTGCACATTTTACTGAGACACCCATGGACCAAGACACGTTGTACTCATGCTGACTTTGCACTGCTTGTGTCGCTGCTCCAATCACATCACATGACATTTCCTCTGTACACCCTTTCATAAACGTCTCCACATCCAACGGCATTCTGGACAGACTGTCTGCATCAATATTTTCTTTACAAGGGCGGTATTTTATTGTGAAATGGAAATCTGCCAGTTCTGCTACCCAACGGCAACCTGTTGCATTCAATTTCGCAGTGGACAGCACGTAGGTAAGTGGGTTATTGTCACTGTAGACGGTGAAGAATGGTGCATAGTATAGGTAATCACGAAATTTCTCTGTGACTGCTCACTTAAGGGCTAGAAACTCTAACTTGCCTGAGTGTAAATGGTAATTCTTCTCTGCTGCAGTTAAAGTACGGGAGCCATAAGCAATCACACGTAGCTTTCCACTCTGTCTTTGATATAATACCGCACCTAGCCCCTGGTTGGATGCGTCAGTATGGAGGATGAACGGCTGTGAAAACTCTGGAAAACCTAGAACTGGAGGCTGAATGAGACAGTCTATCAACCATTCCAATATTGCCTGATGCACATCAGTCCACTCAATGGGTGTGTTGGATGGAACTCCTCTACTGTTTCGTTTTGTTTGCCACTTCCTCTTTTTGTTTTGCAGGGTCTCAGTCTCATCAGGTGCTTTAAACAGGTCATACAAGGGGCTGGCAATACGTGAAAAATCCTTGATATACTGCCGGTAATAACTCAACAGTCCTAAAATTACCTGGCTGCTTGTCTTTCAGGGCTCTTACAGCAGCAGTATCGGCAGGGTCCATTCTGTTTCCTTCAGCAGACACAATTCTCCCAAGGTACCGCACTTCTGTCTTAAACAGGTCACATTTTCTGGGTTTCAGTTTTATCCCATGCTCCCTCAGTCGTTGTAGCACCTTTCTGACGTCATTGACATGATCCTCAAATGTTCTGCTAAACACAAGAACATCATCGAGATACGGCACACATATTTCATCCCTTAAGCCTTCTAAGCACTGTTCCATGCAACGCTAAAATGCTGCTGGTGCGTTCATGAGCCCAAACGGGATACGGACCCACTCATATAGGCCCCACGGGGTCACAAAAGCTGTCAAATGTCTACTTTCCTTTGCCATGAATCCCTGGTGGTACGCCTTACCCTGGTCCAGCAGCGAAAAGAGTGTGTTTCCTCCCAGGGTGTCCATAATGTCCTGCACTCTGGGGATGGGGTGGCGATCTGGATGAGTTTTCCTGTTGAGTTCCCTGTAGTCAATGCATAAGCGCAGGGTGCCGTCTTTTTTTCTTACACAAACAACTGGGGAGGAGTAGGAAGAGGACGACTTTTCAACCCACCCTTGTGTTATCAAGTCCTGTAAATAGTCTTTCATCTCTCTGTATAGATGTTTTGGAACAGAGAGATATGTTTTTGACACAGGCTCCCCATCTTTTAGTGAAATGTCCATTTGCAGATTTTCCGCACAGCCTATGTCATCATCAGACCTGGAGAATGACTCTGACTCTTTTCTTAACATCTGACTGACTGTCTGTCTCTGGTGTTCATCAAGGTGAGTCAAATCAACAGGAGGGTCCCATTGTTCTTGGGTAGGGGTGCTTTCACTAGAGCTCTGAGCCTGGACATGGATGGTGAATGGATGTTGGTAGGTGATCTATTTTAAATATGTTGGCAGGATACACTAATCTGACTGACTGTACAGTTCCAATAACAGTCCTTCCTGGCAGCATAATGTCATGAATTGTAGGATTTTGCACACTAACAATAATTTTTGGGGTCATACCTGCCTTTACCGAGACAAGAGTATCACAAAACTCTAGTCCTTCAGGCCAGTGTGGGTTCTCATCTGGTTCAAAAATGAGAGTCTTGTCCTCTCTGAAAGGTGGGGCTTGTACTCGACACTCGATTTGGATGGAGGTACGTTTAGGCACACTGACTCTCTCATTTGCTGTCCTCACATTATGGTCACATGTCTGTCCTACACTCACTGCATTAATAAAGGTTTTTGCTTTGTTTTTCCTGAGAGGAGGAAAAGCCATTTTTACTGCCTTCACAAGTTTCTCTTTATCCACATATTTTGTTTGGTGTTGCAGGCTATCTAGGACAAGGCGCTCGATGACATTAAAGCCAATAATATGACATTGTTGTTGTTTGCCTTTTAGCACTAGCATGGGTATTAGCAGCTCATTATCATCAGCAGTAAGTTTAAAGGACACTTCGAGCCATCCGACGTATGGCATTTCTGTTCCATTGGCTGCTTCGATTTGCAAAGGGTCAAGAGGGTCAACTAGCCCTGATACATCTCTGAGAGGAACATCAGGCAAATGGCTTTTTTTCCATACCTCATCTATAGCACAAACTTGTGAACCTGTATCCCAAAGTGCCTGAATTCTCTGTTTGTGCAGGAAGCACCTGATGACACACTTCTTTCCTACTAACTCACTTACAGCAGATACTTTCTCTGGAGCACCATTTTTTGCACTTGACTTTATCACGTGACTGAGTTGCCTGCTTTTTGATACCTGAACATGCATATGGCTTACAAAGTTTTTTGTGTGTGGGCCAATGATTTCCCTGACACTCCTTTGAGCAGTATAGTGTGATTTTACAAACTGAGCAACATTTTAGTTCCTCACTACCTTTCTCTTCTTCACAACCTGCACAAAATTGGGACTTATCAATATCACTGGTTGCTCCATGTCCCGTGGGAGCAACCCCTCTTAGTTTAAAGGGATCCTCCGAGCGGGCTCTACTGGTCTCTGTGCTTTACAACCTGCTCTGAAGTGTTCACTGCTTCCACACCTAAAGCAATGCTGACAGTACTCCTCACCTGCTTGTGTACATGGGAAACACCTTGGCTGAGGGCGTCGTGCTAGGTAAAACCTCTGCGGTGCAAACCTCTGCTGGAACTGGGCCGTCTCTCTCATCCGCCCAGGGCCGAATGCTGGTCGATATTCCTGCACTGCTGTTGGCGACTGCTGGTGGTGAAATGGCATGTCATTTAACTCAGTCTTATAAGGTGAGAATTGTGGGGGTGAAAACACTGGGTAAGGGGAAGGCACAGTTGCTGGTTCTCTGCTTGGTGGGAGGTACTGTGGGGGTGCAGTTGTGGGTCTTTGGATGGTTTCCTTGATTTGGCAGATCTCAGCTTTCAAGTCTTTCAATAGCACCATGTCAGAGCGCATTTCTTTGATTTCAGCGAGAAGATCGGGGGGAAGTGTAGTTGGGCTTTGTGAGGTGCCGTTTTTATTTTCCACAGGAGCTTCAATTGACTGTACTGTATTCACATTAGTTACACGTGATGGAGCAGCATGTTTCTTTTTGTCCTGCCTCTCTTTTTCATTGGCACATGAAATGTTCAGTTTCTCTAACAGCAGCTCATCTGAAGTGTCCGTCTGCAGGAGGTAGGGCTGCAGGTCACCTTTAATATTGTCACTCTGGAGGCCAGTTAGGACTGTATGCATAAATAAGCTCTGGACTAGTACTGGGTCATATTTTAGACTTGAATCAACTTCCTGAGAAGCAAACAGGATTTTTTGTCTCAAGTCCATTGCCCTTATCAGAAAGTTTTTAGGAGTCTCTTTACCGTTTTGGACCTCAGAGGTGAGTTGTTTATATAACTCTGTTGCGCCTCTCTCTTGGTAATGACATCTGAGGATCCTACGAAGGGCAGGCAATGTTAGTTTGTCTTTCCCTTCAAGGTAACTTCGTAACTGCAGGCCTGGTGTGATAGCACAGATTACAGCATCAATAATCTCTGACTCTGGATAGCCTTTGCTGAGCCCACTTTCAATTTGTTTGGCCAGACTAGAAAATGTTAGCCTATCTTTTTGCCCTGGCTCACCTATCTGGCCAGATATCTTAAAATCTTTGCGCCACATGGAGCCATTAGGGGGTGCTGGGGCCATATTCTTTTCTGGCCTGCTGGAACTGGCAGGGGGGTTCATGCTTGTTTTCATAAGGTCATACATTGCGTTCTCTTTTTCTTTCAATGACAGCCTTAGCGCCTCTACCTCTTTCTGGAGGTTTTCCGGCGACTCAGTTTGACTGGAGATTTCACATTCACTTAAGTTTGTTGGCATATCAATTTTCTCTATTATGTCATGTACACTGAGGAGGTCTGACATACCCTCATCCTCTAGGTCGGCCAATTCTTCCCATTCAAGATACTTTATTACATGTGAAATCACTTGACTGCGAGTTTTACCAGTTACATATTCTTTTCCTGGTCCTGAAATCTGCAGTGCATCGCATACTTTAATCAGCTGTTCGACAGTCAGTTTGTACAACGCTCCTTTAATCTCCAGTTGCAGCTTCTCTAATTCAGACTCCATTTTATCAGAGGAGAGGGCATAAGCAGTAAAATGAGGGTAAATCTGACTTAATTGGCTTTTTGCTGCTCCCTATTCGTCAGTTTTGCTCACTTCAGGATACAAGTTGCCAGGGTCGTCTGAAGACCACTTCCACCACCTTGCTGAACTCTTTTCTCTGATACCTGGGTTGTTTGAAGGGATGATCGACTCAAGGGCTCCACTTACAGCTCAGGGGTAATCCTCAAGCCAAACATCCGAGCGGTGCCTCCAAATGTTGTGCCTTAAAAAGGGAAAAAGTAACGGGAGAAGGTTAAAGAGACACACATGCAGCTCTCGCCTTCACTCGTCTGTATAGTTTTAAACAGCGTCCGAGAAGGTAAAAGAGACACACACGCAGCTCTCGCCTTCACTCGTCTGTATAGTCTTAAACAGCGACCGACTTACTATAAACTCTATTATAACCATTAGCTATTATAAATGAAAATAAATTACATGTCCCAAAAATGGAATACTGTAGTACTGGAATAAACTTCAAAATGAGATTTGCTTTTTCAAATAGATTACTCGGTATCAAAATAAATTATATTTGAAATTATATTTTCTTTTCCATACCACTTGTCACATATATATATATATATACAATAAGCGGCGGCAGATCGCTCGGAAAAAGCGTTTGCCTCCGACGCTCCGCGGAAGGTCCGCCTTCGATATAACGGCGGCGGAATGGCGGATGGCCAGCGGGCCGGCCGCGGAACGAAGGTGGTAGGAAGGCGGCTGCCGCTTTTAAAAAGCGGCTGCCACCGGCGGTGCGCCGTCAAACGTGTTTGCGATATCGCCATTCTGCCGCTTCTACTGCCGCCGGAGCACCGCCAGCGGCCCGCCGACTTATTGCTATTTGGGTTGGTGTTATTTTGTCATAAACCATACATCATCATATGGTCTTTGTTTAAACACTAAAAAAATATAATCTTAAGTAAAATTTGTTTAGTTGCTTTAGGTTAGGTTAGGCTAAATCTTTGTCTGTGATTTGCCACTGGCTGGTAATATTCAGAATTCACTCATCGGTGATTGAATGGTTGGTGATCGATGGTTTGACTCGTTCTGTGTACAAAGATGAGATCTACAATCCATTTGTCATTGAATAATCAGTGAAGCACCCTTTCTGCTCTTAATTCTAATTACACAGCATGGATGAGGTGAAAAAATTATGCTCTACTCTTGTTAAAATGCGCTCAGCCAAAAACACTTCTGAATACTTCACACTACATATTTATAAATAGTATTATTTAGTAATTATGCAAGAAAAAAATAAACACACACACACACACACACACACACACACACACACACACACACACACACACACACACACACACACACACGCACACACACACACACAGAGTGTATATGCAACATGATATTAATTCAAATCTAATATGTGAACAAAATGATAAGAAACTAATGATAAGATAACATTTGTACAATCTTTATAACGGAAGTTAGTAGGTCCTTTTATATGTAAGCAAAATGGTAATAATAATTAAAATATTCCCAAATGATTTGAAATTGAAATAGAAATCGGAATAGAAACATGAACTTGTGAATTGGAATCGAATTAGGAAATCTGTATCAATACCCAGCCCTATTCACTTTTATATTGTTCCCAACCCATGTGACTTTCTTGTATATTTTCCCAAACAATTAAAAGTAAATGGTGACTGAGACTAAATCGAGACTATTTAGCAGAGACGGGCCAGTTCGATTTAAATGAATGGGAGAAATTGGAAAGTCCAACCAAGGAGCTCTAGCACACAAAGTTCAACGGATGTTCCGCCTTACAGTTGAAAGAGTCAATCACCTTTTAGATACAAAGCATGGCCAGTCGGAGGACAGATCCTCCCAGAGAACATTTCCCCAGCAAACGTAAAATAGAATCACACCAAATGCAACTGATTAATTGAAATAGCAGAGGAGCAATTTTTCAAGCTGTGGCCTCAGTCGAGTGGTTGGGCTCTGTACGCTGTTTGCAGGGCTTTAATTACTTGTCTTCTCTTTCCCCTTTCAATAAGAGCAGCCGTAGCTCAGCTTCCTAAGGAATTTAGAGGGTTAAACCACACCATCACTCATCATCATGATTCTGATCTCCAGGTAACTCCATGATAGACTCAGCTCTCTGCCATCAGCGATGCACAGTTTAAGTGTATAATACATGAGGTTTGTAATTACTTGTGCTATATTTTAACTTCAATAACCACATGCAATCTAGTAAAGGGGAAGAGGTTATTTCATCATCAAATAAGGCAAGCAGGTGAATTGATTTTGTGAACAGATGTAGGCAGCTGTGCAACTGAGTCACCACCTATACTGTCTCATTATGAAATCAGATAAGGCTTTGAAAGAACATGTTTGGATCAACTCACTTGCTGGTTGGTTTTAGTGAAGAGAAACTCGTACTTTTACTCTAGAGCTTTTTGTGCAGACCCAAGTTAGTTTTAACATCAGAATTTGAGTTTGGTTGGTTAGTGTGAAAGCGGTTTCCAAACTCCAGCAAACCACATAGGAGTCCACTTGAAAAAATAGTCTGGGGCAAGGGGTCAAAGATTTTCTCCAAAAACCTTGATCCAGAACTGAATACCTATGAGCAAACATGCCAGCATGCAGGTCATATCCTTCTGAGGGTGCATGCGCCAGTTGGTGCACTCATGATAAATAGGAACAGATTTCTTTAGGTATTAAGGGGCTTCAGTATGACTCATGTCAGTGTTGAGCTCTTCTTTGATCTCTACATGAATTCTGCTGCAGAGAACATCTTGCTTTGATTTTAGAGCTGACGTCGGCCATTTAATGATATGTCATCTGAATTGTCCAGTAATCATTGGCTGATGCTTCCAAAGGTCAGTGGCAACAGAAGCTTGACAGACACTTTGCCCGTTACAATGCTCTATATGCTGTATAGATATTTACCTAATTAAGTATTTTATAGCCTATATAATAACAAGATGAAGAGTTTTGTAGATATTTTTCACCAGATGAGGTTTATTGATGATGAATAATAAGTCAAATAAATACATTGGCAACTATCAGCATAGATTTTCTCAGATAACCGCTAGGTCTTAAAAGCAACTATCGGCACTGATTAATCTGTAAAACCGACATATCGGTCTACCTCTAACACAAACCCGCATTTTTTAATGAATGAGGTTAGTAATGATTTTTATTGAAACTATTTTAAATTGTTTTTGTTAATTGGTTGGTGTTTATGTGAATAAATGTCATACAATATCATACGATTTTGCTACGTCACATGAATTATTACAAATCGTAATGATACTGAGTTGGAACTTCTGTTTTTGCCAGATTGTGCATCTATGCCGCTGGGTAACAGCACAGTATACTGTAAACACAAATTTTACTATGCATACCTTTAATACATTTTTCATTGCTGCATGCAGCTTGCATTCTTTGCATCTTTTGCAGTGTATCCACGGCAGACAAATCCAACTACCATTCTGTGTGTTTGAAGTTTTGTTAGTAAATAATAAAGCCAACATCTCCCTAACTGGCAATACCAGTAAATGGCTACCGCTAATACTGATGATTTGTGCGTGGTACTAACTGCAGTCCAACCAAGCCTTAGTAGCACTGCACTATTTCCATGTCCATCACGATAATGACAGAGCCCACACCACAAGGTGATGGTTACAAAAACATATTAACATTCAGTGAATAATTAAAAAGGTGGTGGGACTGTGCTTTGTGTACTAATAAAGATTTTATGTGTTGAATAATCAGCGCTTTCTTAGCCAGATGCCCACTATGGGAATCAATCAATGATTCTAGCTTTATTTCTCCACACAAGACTAAGGTTTTCCAGTAGTCATCAGAGGTCAATGGCTCACCGGCCTCTAACGACACACAGGGGAGGCTGGCCACACTATGGGTGAGGATAAACACATTATAACAAATGGGCTAACGTTGAACTCTTATTGTTCTTACTGCCCTGGCAACACAGTCACATGACCTCAGCCCAGGTGTTCCTGCATTAAAGATTTTATAGTGCAGGTCTCCAATGTCTTGGTTTTTTAAATAAACGAACAGGCTTAATGTTATCCCTTACAAAATATTGTTTTACAGTGTGTAGCCTACTGAGAATTAGGGGATGGGTGTTTAAATTCGGATACCAAATTATTATTATACACTGTAAAAACAATTTTTCAGGTAACCCAATAAATGTGGTTCCTGTTGTAACATCTAAATTGATGGTTTGATTTAAGTCAAAAAAACTTTTTTATAGCACTAAATCAACCAGACAAAATATGTTACAGCAACAAAGAAAAGTTTTACAGCTTAGATCAAGTAATGTAAAAATAATAATGATACAATATTTAAATTAAAGTACCTTTGTAAATTATTTTTGTTGATAAAAAATACCATGATATATATCATGGTAAGGTTTGGGATGGCCAAAAAAACACTATTATTTTAAAACCACAATAATTTTGTATGAGGGGTTGTTCACTTGAAGTAAAGTAGTCTACATATTTTTGTAAGTGTATTTATACATCTACACTACAAGTTGAAAATTTACACCACACCTACTGCTAATTGCTAATTTCTTCATTTAATTGAAGGAGATCCCGTGTATGGAGGCCACATTTTGGCTGCTTATCCTTCACTTTACATCCTTACTCATTCATTAAAAAATAAACGTAATGTATTAATGTACTTATTAACTCCATACTGTACACCACATCGTAATTAATTGAATTGTCTCATTTGAGGTGAATTCCACAATGCAGAAGTAGTTTATTGCTCCTTTTCCTTTTGGAATGTACTGCCTGCACACCACTTGCTCATATTAACACATTCATAATCTCATGAGATTATATGCTAATGTCTTTCACAGTTTTCAGAAGGAAATTGCCTGGCAGTAATTAGTGTGACACCGAGGCTGTAAAATGTTTTTTGCAATTGTTCATCTCTCCTCTTCTCCAGACTGGCCTTTCCATATTTGAATTTTTATTGAAGTGAGAGCGTGGTAGAGTGAGTGACAGAGGAAATGAAGAACTGTACAAGGAGGAGAAACCTGCTACTGTACATTTAGTGGGAGTTAATTGAATGTGATGATAGAATAGCTTCACTCTTTGCCAGTACATTCACAGTGACAGTTCTGAATCTCTCTCTATCTGCTCTCTCTGTCCCTCTGTCCCCCCACTCCCTTTAAATTAAAACTGCTCTGTTCTTTGTGAGGAGACACTGAAGATGAATCAGTAAGCACATTTATTACCGCCGATCATTAAAAAAGTTACAGGGTCTCAGCGCCCATTGGGATTCATTCGGAACTGTAGGAACTATATATGCATGATGTGTTACTCAAAAGGGTGTTGTCCTGGAGTTCCACGTGATGCCATGTCAGGGTCCGATGTGTAAACGGTGAGCTCTGTGCACTTTTGCTAGTTTTTAATTATTTTTATGTCATAAACCGGTGAGATTCGATACACTCTGCTACATAGTTGTTCTTTGAAGTCAATATGACAAAGAACTCATCATGATACAATATTGGGAGGGGACTTTAATCTTTTGATGGACTCTGGGGTCCATCAAAAGATTGATTTCAGTCCAGGGTTTGAAAGTTTGGCGGCAGGCAGGTGTGTTGAACACAAGGTGCGTGCCGCGGCGCCATGCTTATCTCGGGACTCGAGTCTGGAGCCAGTGCTGAAGCGGTGTCGTATGCAATCTACCCCAGTGGTAATATGCCCCAGGAGCCTCTGGAAATGTTTTAAGGGGACTGCCGTGCCCGGCCTGAACGTGGTGAGGCATTTCAGCACTGACTGCGCATGCTCGTTGGTGAGGCGTGCTAACATTGAGTCTAACTCCATGCCGAGAAAAGAGATGCTCTAAACCAGGGTGAGCTTGCTCTTATTCCAGTTGACCTGAAGCCCTAAACGGCTGAGGTGCCTGAGCACCTGAGCACCTGGTCCCTGTGGGTGCATAGTAACTCTCGGGAGTGGGCCAGAATGAGCAAGTCATCGAGGTAGTTGAGAATGCAGATGCCTGCTTCCCGAAGTGGGACAAGGGCTGCCTCTGCGACCTTCGTTAAGACGTGAAGGGACAGGGACGTGCCGAAGGGGTGGACATTGTACTGATATGCCTGGCTGTCGAACGCAAACCGTAGAAAGGGTTGATGTCGAGGCAATATTGAGACGTGGAAGTACGTGTCCTTCAGGTCTACCGCTGAGAAACAATCTAAATGACGGACGCAAGTTAGAATGTGACTTTGCGTGAGCATTTTGAACGGGAGTTTGTGCAAAGCCCGGTTGAAAACTCGCAAGTCCAAGATCGGTCGTAAGCCGCCGCCTTTCTTGGGTATGATGAAGTAAGGGCTGTAGAAACCCTTCTTCATCTCGGTTGGAGGGACAGGCTCTATTGCGTTTTTGAGTAAGAGAGTAGCGATTTCCGCAGGCAGGGATTTGGCATCTTCGCCGTGTACTGTGGTAAAGCGGACGCCCTCGAAGGGTGGGGGGGCCTGGCAAACTGAATTGCATAACCGAGTCGAATGGTCCTGGCCAGCCATTGTGATGGATTGGGAAGTGAGAGCCATGCGTCCAAGCTTCGTGCTAAGGGCACTAAGGGGACAATTATTTTGGACATAGCTGGTGGGGCTTCGCAGCGGGGCAAAGTTGGTAATGCGCCCTCGGAAGGCAAAAACACGTCCTGAGGCTCTGGTGCTGAGGGAAGACTCGAAGCACTTACCTTGCTTCGCACACCCGGCGGGTGGCGGGTTAGTGATTGAGGAGGAGGTCCTGCGGAGGCGTCCTCTAGACTTGTCAGAACCGGCCAGCCGGGGGACAACAGTCATGGGGCTGGAGGCGAGAGGTCGGCGTCCAATGTGCCGGGACTGTTGAGGTGTGGCGGCAGAGTGCCGTGAGAACGGCATTTGCGGGCCAGGTGAACCAGAGACAAAGGGAATTGCTCTTTTATTGAGAATGTGGGTACCGCAGCCTGAAGGGGGTGCAGCAAAGTAAATAAACTTAACTGAAAACTGTCCTCCCGGCCCTCCACCGGGGGACCGAGTGGTCGCTTACCAGCTCCGGAGCAAACATCTTGGTCCCTGGGTCATCCGTCTCAGGAACGCTTGATGGTCCTCAAAGGGTTTTGTGAGATGGGGGCGTTCGCCTCCTGTGGGGTGCTTGACTCTGGGGCTGAGAGCTGGGCCCGGTTTGAGGCGGAGCTGTGTGTTTCTTAGGTGCTGCAGGAGGATGCCCTCGGCGGGCAGATGGGGAACGGCCCGCGCTGGAGGTGTGGCGGGGCATGATGTGAGATTTGGGCGAAGTTATTGATGGTGTTGCCGAAAAGGTAGGTCAAGGAAGCGTGTCTTGTCCACTTCACGCATCTCGACCATGTTCAGCCACAGATGACATTCCTGAACCACGAGACTGACCATCGCCTGCCCGAGTGACTGCGCTGTGACCTTCGTGGTCCTGAGGGCGAGGTCGGTCGCTGAGTGCAGTTCCTGCAGCATCAGGATCAGGACTACCCAAGTGCAGATTTTTAAGAGCCTTGGTCTGGTGGACTTGCAGAAGGGCCATGGCATGCAGGGCGAAAGCAGCCTGTATGGTGGTGCTGTAGGCCTTGGAGGGGAGCACAGGGTGACCCCGCAAGGTGGCGGCGTTCTCGCCGTGTACCTGTGGGCCGCTCCGCCATTGAGGGTAGTGAGAGCAGATGAGCGAGAGGCACAGTGATGGGTGGAGAAGTGTGTCCTCCATGAACTCGTCAGCTCATCATGCACTTCTGGGAAGAAAGGAACCGGGGGGGGGAGCGGCTGTGAGTGGCACGCAGACCTGAGGAACCAATCATCCAGCCGCGAAGGCTGTGGGGAGGACGGATGGTTTCAGCCCGGGCAAGCATGTCGGACATCTGGGCGTAAGCCTCAGACTGGGCGTGCTGGCCCGAAGGCGGCAGCCCAGTCGAGTTATCCGCGTCAGATGCCGGACCACTCTCCGATGCAGTTGCGAGTTCATCCGGCTCATCCCGGTGTTGCCTTGAGCCCGGACGGAAGTCAACGAGCGTGTCGGCGTAACCGAGCATGCTGCATCCCCAAATCGCATCCATCGCCAGCTGGGTCGTCCTCAATCCCATGGGAAGGAGCGACACGGAGGGCGAATGGAGTGGCGTTCCTTCTGAGGAAGGAAAGCCACGACTGCAACGTTGCCAATCAGAGATGGGAGGAACAGTGTGTGACTCGCAGCTCGCTGCATACACAACCAGTCGGCTCCAAAGAAAATTTCTGAATGAAACAGACGCATTTCCCTCCCTCTATACCCGTATGTCCGGGGACGGAACATGTAAATTCTGTCAGCCAATTTCTCATTGGCCTTTTCTCATAGATCAGAGATGCAAAAGGCTCTCAAGAGTGACCCCTAGTGTCGCTTCTTCGACATAACGTCGAAGTGAGCGAAAGGCGGGGGAACCATAAATGATCAAACTCAATAGAATATTGTCATGAACCCCGCTCCCTCGCTCCGCCCCTTCGAGCTTCCACGCTCGCTTTGCTCCCTCGGGCTTCCACACTCGTTTTGCTCCCTCGGGCTTCCACGCTCGTTTTGCTCGCTCGAGCTTGCACGCTCGTTTTGCTCCTACGAGCTCTCATGCTCGTTAGCAGGTCTCCCTCCTCAGGCTCACATGCCTGCTCTCCTATCACCAGTATTAGTTTCACACGCACTCGTCCCAATCACTAGATCATTAGTTTCACCTGTACTCGTCTCATCACCTATCATTGTTTACACCTGCACTCGCCCCTATATATATCACAACCATTTCGTCTCACGCCTGTTGGTTATTGTATTTAGTTTCCCATGTCTTTGCCCCCCGCTAGTCCCGTCTAGTTCCGAACTCCCCTGTGATTAGTCCCCCCTTAGCTTGCCAGCTCTAGTGTTCCCCTAGCTCCCCTGTTTATTCTACTCGTTAGATTCCCTCGTTGTTCTGATTCTGATTACCCCGGCTCTGACCCCTTCGCTTTCCTCGACCACTCTATTTGTAGATTTGCCCTTTTTGCCCGATCTTGATTCCCCGGCTTCGACTTAACGCTCACCCTGCCCATTCATCACTGGATTTGCCCTGTTTTTGTACTGTTGCCTGCTTTGTTGGAATAAAGCAATTTCCTCCTACATTGTGACTGTCTCGTCTTGTGTTTGTGTGTGCGGGTTACAAATATGAACTATTATCAAAGATAATCATTAATTATTAAAATCAATGGAACATTGATTAGGATTAGAATTAACACTAGCTTATTGATCCTTCACATTCAACAATCATCAAAGTTATTATCAATTATCAAAATCAATAAAAAAATTTATTGATGCTCGTAAACTTAATTGTCTAAGATGTCTTAACTCTTCGCATGAACCATGCATCCTCCTTATCAGAAAAGCTATTTTATCCAAATCATTATGTTATTCATCCTGAGCAGCAGCATCACTGCCTGGTTTGGGACTTGCACCGTTTCAGACCGCAAAGCCCTGCAGAGGACAGTGAGGACAGCTGAGAAGATCATCGGGGTCTCTCTTCCCTCCATCAAAGACATTTACAAAAAACACTGTATCCGCAAAGCAACCAGCATTGTGGACGACCCAACACACCACACTCGTACTTCAGGCTGGCAGGTGGTGACGAGTCTAGTGGTCTTTACAGAACCTCCTCCTCAGTCGCCTACCCCTGGCCGGGTTTCAACCCATTGCGGTGGCTGGCCAGGACCATCTGACTCGGCTATGCGATTCAGTTCACCAGGCATTCGCCACGCATCGGCGGTGTCCACTTCACCTCGGTGCAGGGCGAAAAACACCTCCATCCTGCTTGCGGAGATTGCAACCCTTCTGCGCAAGGATGCGATAGAGCCTGTCCCTCCAGCCAAGATGTAGAAGGGATTCTACAGCCCTTACTTCACAGTACCCAAGAAAGGCGGTGGGTTGCGGCCAATCTTGGACCTGCGAGTTCTGAACCGGGCCTTACACAGACTCACGTTCAAGATGCTAGTATTCTGACATGTGTCCGGCATCAAGATTGGTTCGCGGCGGTAGACCCGAAGGATGCATAATTTCACGTCTCAATATTACCCCATCACAGACCCTTTCTACAGTTCGCTTTTGATGGCCAGGTGTATCAGTAAAAGGTCCTCCCCTTCGGTATATCCCTGTCCCCTTGCGTCTTCTTAGCACACTCTTGACAGTTCCTCTGTTCACACAGGGACCTCAGCCGTTTAGGGCTTCGGGACAAATGGGAAAAGAGCAAGCTCTCCCCGGTTCAGAGCATCATTTTTGGGGTATATTTTGGGTTATTCGTGTTACATATGAGACCGCTTCAACGCAGGCTTCAGACTAGAGTCCCAAGATGGGCATGGAACCATGGCACATACCGTGTGACCCTCACCACTTCCTGCCGTCACTAATTCAGCCCTTGGACAGACCTCTGTTTTCAACGGGCAGGAGTCCCCCTACAGCAGGTGTTCAGATGCATCATAGTTACTACGGACGCCTCCCAGTTGGGCTGGGGAGCCGTGTGCAATGGGCATATAGCTGCTGGCTCCTGGATGGGGCCCCTGCTGGGTGGGCATATCAACTGCCTAGAGTTGCTGGCCGTATTTCTTGCCCTGCGCAGATTTCTGTCATTGATCCACGGCAATCACTTGTTGATTCACTCAGACAACACAGCGACCGTAGCGTATATAAATCACCAGGGCGGCGTTCGCTCTCATTACAACTTGCCCACATCTCCTCCGTTGGAGTCAGCAGCGGCTGAGGTTGCTGCACGCCACTCATATCCCGGGCAACCTAAACACCACAGCGGACATACTGTCATGACAGGTAACGCTCAGCAGAGAGTGGAGACTCCACCCTCAAGTGGTCCAGCTGATTTGGGATCGGTTCGGCAGAGCACGGGTTGATCTGTTTGCCTCCCAAGATTCCACTCACTGCCCGCTCTGGTACACTCTGATAGAATCCCCCCTCGACACAGATGTGCTGTCACACAGCTGGCGCCAGGGGCTGCGCAAATATGCAATTCCCCAATTGAGCCTAATTGCACAAGTCCGGTGCAAGGTCATGGAGGATGAAGAACAAGTCATTCTCGTGGCCCCATACTGGCCCACTCGGACTTGGTTCTCGGATCTCACACTCCTCGTGACAGCACCTCCCTGGCAAATTCCCCTGAGGAAGGACATTCTTTCTCAGGGATGGAGCATCCTCTTTCATCCGTGCCCAGACATGAACCTGGAACCTCCATGTCTGGCCGTTGGGATGCAGAAGATCTAAAAGGTCTACCATCAGCCATTGTGGACATGATCACTCAAGCCAGACCTCCCTCTACCAGGTGTTCTTCCCGATCTGAAGACCCACAGAGGTGTACTGTCGGGTCTGTGCTCTCTTTCCTGCTGGAGAGGCTGGAGGGTCAGCTGTCCCCCTCCACCTTGAAGGTTTATGTAGCCGCTATAGCGGCTCCCCACGATGCAGTGGACGGTAAGTCATTAGGGAAGCACGACATGATCATCCGAGGCTGACCCTCCTAGGCCATGCCTTTCCCCTCATGGGATCTCTCTGTTGTCCTCTCGGGCCTTCGTAGAGCCCCATTTGAGTCATTAGAATCAGTCGAACTAAAGGCCCTATCCTTGAAGACAGCCCTCCTGATCAAGAGGGTTGGGGAATTGCAAGCATTCTTTGTCTGTGACACTTGCCTGGATTTCGGTCTGACAGATTCTTACGTCATCCTTGGACCCCGACCGGGCCCAAGGTTCCTTATTATTTAATTATTTATTTTTAAACACAATTCAAAATCGTATTTTATCTATTTACACAATTATGACTCATCGACATTATAGATATTGCAGTTTCATCTTCTGTTAATGCCTGATTTTATGTAAAGCTGCTTTAAAACGATGTGTGTTGTGAAAGGCACTATACAAATAAAATTGACTTGACTTGCCTAAACTCTGTCTGCTTTGGTGGACAGTGGAAAGGGAATGCTGTCTACAAACAGAGGTGGACGAAATTGCCTTGGCCTACCAGACCCAGGCTGTGACCGCCCCCTTGCGGGTTCAAGCACACTCTACAAGGAGTGTGGCATCCTCGTGGGCACTGGCCAATAGCACTGTACTCCCCCAGTCAAGTCCGCAAGTCATCAACCCTGGGTGTCCTTCCTCCCTAGCCCTCTGGCTCCGAACTCAGTGGAGGAAGTTTGCAGCCAGACCCACCACAGGCTCCGACTTGCCTGTACTGGAACAGGTGCTCCACTGGTTCTGATTATTCCAATATCTCCTGTGATGTATTTTCCGCGGTACAGATGCGGTTCCCCTGTCAGCGGAACTGCGTCTCCCTTGGGCAGAGTTCCCTCTGCCCCCAGTTACTGTGTT
Organism: Xyrauchen texanus; assembly: GCF_025860055.1. Taxonomy (NCBI): domain Eukaryota; kingdom Metazoa; phylum Chordata; class Actinopteri; order Cypriniformes; family Catostomidae; genus Xyrauchen; species Xyrauchen texanus. Next base: position 2,266,439 of record NC_068293.1, read on the forward strand.
TGTAGAGCTCCTCCCCATCGAGGCAGGACCTACCACCAAGCCCATGAGACGTTTTTGCCACATGTTAACCTCCCCTGCTGGCAGGATGTGGTCTCCGCAGTCTTTTCCACCTGAAAGAATAGGATTGGAAAAGAACGCCTTCTCCGATGCGTGTTATAGCGTTAGATGCCACATCTAACCCTCCATGAAGAGAAAACATAGAGAGAGAAAAGGCAGCGGCTGGCGCAGCCTGCTCCCATGCTAGTTACATTGCTTCCCTCCCTCAGCAGTGTATGACGTCTTTTGGGGCATTGGGGAAGATTACATGCATTCTGATACACCTGCTATTTTCGCACGCAGCAGCTTGCTTGCACCTGCATCAGCAGTCCACGTAACATGGTTCAGTGTTGTGCTGTTTTTAGATAGGGACCCCTAGTGTCAATACATCGACACAACGTTGAGTAAGTGACAGAAGGGGAATGTCTCAATTACTGTCGTAACCTCCATTCCCTGATCGAGGGAACGAGACATTGTGGCTCTTGCCACAACACTTTACTAAGCCGCTGAAATGGCCGGGACCTTACTCTCTGCTCCTCAGCTCAAAACCTGTCTGAACAGATGCACGCTTCCCTCCTTTTATACCCATATTCCCGGGGGAGGGGCATGCAAATTCTGTTCTCCGATTCTCATTGGGCTTTTCTCAAAGATAGAGGTAACTGAGGCTCTCAAGAGAGACCCCTAGTGTCACTACAACGTCTCATTCCCTCCATCAGGGAACGGAGGTTACGACAGTAACCAAGATGTTTTCTGATTTCTGAATGTGATATAATATAGCTTCATTTATTGAACTTGCAGAACATCCACCCAGTCATGTATTACAACAATCAAGTTTCGAGGTTATCAAAGCATGAATTCGTTTTTCGGCATCAGAAACTGAGAGCATATGTCGTAACTTAGCAATACATCTTATTAGTATTTTAGATACAAATGGGATATTTGAGATCAGTCTATAATTAGACAACTCTCCATGACCAAAGCAATAAAGTTTTATTTTATAAGTTCATGTTTCATCTCTCTTTTTTATGTATACATTCTAAGAATCTTTGTTATCAGTTATTAAACATCTACTCATCTTTTCTCATGTTCAGTATTTCCTTTTTTAAAATGGCATAAATTAAATCCAATTAATATTTTAGCTCAGCTTGTATTTTTACAATATAAATTTTTTTTCAATTAAACATTTCAAAATGTCTGCACATTCAGTATCTGTAAACATAAAGTTGTGTCTGAAACACTATATATACATATTGATTTTACCCTTTAAAATGCAATTACACCACAAAATTTTACACCACAAAAAAAGTGCCTTTTTTATACAACAGATCTGTTTTTAACGTTCACTGTTCTGAGCACTTCATCAAGTGACCAGAGGAGCGCACTAAATCAAGAACAACAACTAAGACTAAAACAACTCTTAGGACTCTATTGACTTCAATAATGAACGTAAACAGATTATCACATTACAAATTCAATGTTACAACTCTTTTATGACAACTACAGTCGTAAATAACTACATACCATTCACGTGTTGCATGTAAGAAAAATGCTTCTGGTTCTGATACATTACCAATATGCTGTGACATCCTCATTACCTGTTGTCCAATTTGGTCAGATTTTATCTCCCAATCAGAATGCCGTAGAGACATGGGGGTAGGCTAATTTCACTTGGGCTTCCAATCCAAAAAAGTTTTTAAAAATCATATTGGAAATGGCGTAGCCACTCCCTAGCAACCGTTTATGGCACCTTAGCAACCAGCCCCATTGACCTTCATACAAAATGGCTGAGAGTGATATCTTTGGGTCAGAATATCCTAGAGACATGAGAGGTGGCTTGTTTTAATTGATTAAGCAATCAGACTTCAGGTATCATCATGGAAACTACTTATCCATGCCCTAGCAACCATTTAGAGCACCCTAGCAACCAGCCGCATTGACTTCCATTCAAAAAGTCTGAGAGGGATATCTTTGTATCAGAATGAATTAAAGACACGTGAGTTGGCTTGTTTTACTTGAGTGAGCAATCAGTCTTCAAGTATCATCATGGAAACTACTTTGCCATGTCCTAGCAACCATTTAGAGCACCCTAGCAACTAAACCCCATTGCCTTCCATTCCAAATCGCTCAGGATCAGAATGTCGTAGAGACTTCCAGGTTGACTTATTTCACTCAGTATAGCAAGTAGCTTTGATAAGTATCACCCTGGTAACTGCCTAGCATCCAGATGGGGTTACCTTAGCAACCAAGTAACAAATCACATATCTCTGCACCAGCACATCATAGTTTCTTGACATTCAAGTTTCTGGAATTATGTAATTTTTTGTCTGTGGATTGGTACTGGACATTAACCTTGTGCGACCCCGCATCCACATGTGTGGACATTGTATTTTTGCTTCGCTATATACAACGCATAATTTAAATAAATTAAAACTGACTGGACACTGTTCAAAAGACTCTACGATGTCATTTAAGGGTTAAAATTCTGGCGCACCATGTCATGTGACACAACAGTATGACACCGATTTGGGTGAAGCTCTCATGCGCAGCGCTAACAAAATTGGTAAGAAGCGTTTTTACGTTTTTTTTTTATTGAAACCTGTTTTGTTGTAAAGTGTATGCTAATAAAGATGAATTCCACATATATGGAAAATGGGACCTTATTTCCTAAAAAGTTTAAAGATGATGTTAGTTATTTTTAATAATTTTCAACATTAACACATCAGTGGGTCATTTCGCTTCATTTCAATATCAATTTTGTTAGATTTTGTCACTGTGCAATACCATTATATAAATTAACATTACTAAATGCATTCCTGTACTTTATTTTTACTGTGCAGTTTCACACTGAGAATAAATGTATTCATGTAAAAGCTGAAAACTGTTGCTCTCAGTGGCTTTATGGAGTTAGGATGATAATAAGGTGCATTTCAAACTGTTCTTAGACCAGTGCAGACAGACAGCACACTGGAGGTTAAGTCATGCACTAAAAGGGAGCAAGGGAGCAAGGGTGCAAGGGTGCATCCTATAGCTTTCCTATGCAGATAAGTGCATTCACTCCTAAAATCCGAGTTAAGTTTCAGGCTGCAGATAATGTTTGGACCACTCAAAATTTTTGACAGACATGAGACAATGATAACCAGTACATAGATTCAGAATTTTATAATGCAAAATTTTTAACATGGTTGGCAGTGATTGGATAATGCTGGTCATTTCTTTTAATCTGATTTATATATTCAGCTTTGTAGAAAATCAGCTGTAATGTCTATAACATCTCAAAAACATGAATAACCTACACTCCTGGACACATAATAAACCATTTGATTTAAAAAAAATCTGACTTTCTATACCTTGGTATTACTTATATTATTAAATGTCACAACTTAGTCCTGCTGCCCGCATGTGTGGACATACATTTTTAGGAAAAATATTTGCTTTAGAATTGTTTAATAGCTGCTATTAGTTATAAATCAGAAAGGGAAATGGGAAATGGAATATGCACTCAGCAATCACACAGGGTCTCAGGAGGTTAATCCCTTACCGGTGGGTAACAACAATCAAGAAGAAGGTTTGTTACCAACATCAACACACTGTAGCACATGTTAAATAATACAGCTAAATGTTTCTTCTTAAAGATGTGTGTAAAACTATATGCAAATGCTACTCTGTTCAGATAAAGAAATATAAGATGTTACTATGTCTGGCCTATGTATTTGTCATTGACCTCAAAATAATGGATGAATATTTCTTTGAAATATAGCTTTTTTCAGTTTCTCAGGTTTAACTCCTGCCGAGGGACTCCCCTCCATTGTAATTTATCTCTAAACAGTTTCATTATGTATACCCTTACAAAAATCGAGAGTTCATGGCAAATTTCCAGCAAACTTGCTGCAAAATAAATAAATAAAAATTCTCATCCAACTGAGCTTTGTGGCAAATTTGCAGAAAATTGTCCATTATTGCCAAAGATTTGCTGCAGGTTCACCACTACTGGTGAAGAGCTGAAAACTTCTGCCAAACATTTGCGGCGGATCACGAGCTCATTTGCACGTTTACAGCTAGTTTGCCAGAACTCTATATTTTTGTTCTCTAGATTCTGTCAGTCTGGGTTTTTGTGTGATGGGACCATGGCTTCATCGTCCCATGTCTGTCTTGTGTTTTGGTGTCTGTCTGTTATTGACAGCAATCTCTTCGGCTAGCACTGGGGGCGATATGGGGACCTCAGTGGGAGCCTCTCTACCGGGTATTCCCCCATGGACCTCCCACTCCCCGTCAAGCTCGTATGCTCCAACCGAGCGCCGGGGCAAGGTTGCCGGTTCGTCTTATGGCGGACCCGCAATCTCGTTCGGAGTGCCAGACGATGATGAGCTTTCGATAACGGCATCTGAGAGCGTGTTCATCATGTCTGACGCTGAGGACTCGGCTGGACTCCCTCGGGTGCGGCTCAGTCGCAGGCTGATGCGGAGCTGACGGCCATGCTTGCCCGGGCAGCCGCGAGTGTCGGGCTGGAGTGGAATCCTCCGCAATCCTGCAGGTGCAACAAGCCAAGTCACTTAGAGAACTACTAGGTAGTCCTGACTCGGGTCTAATGCAAGAGCTGAGCTCGGCGACTGACTTCACCCTCCAGGCAACGAAGGTCATGAAGGTCGCGGGCTCTCGGGCAGGCGATGTCCACCCTGGTGATCCAGGAACACCACCTCTTGCTCAACCTGGTCGAGTCGCGAGAGGCTGATAAGGTGCGTTTCCTTGATGCCCCCATCTCCCAGGTTGGGCTGTTGGGCGACACCGTTGGAGACTTCGTCCGGCAGTTCTCAATGGTGAGGAAGCAGACGGAGGCCATACAGCACATCCTGCCCAGGCAGAGCCACATACCCCGAACTCCGTCTGCTCGTCGCCCAGCGCATCCCCCTGCGGTGCCAACACCGACACCAGCCCCGCAACAGCCTGCCCCTCGGGGCCGGCCAAGGCGCAGAGCTACCCTCAGGACTGCGACGCCACCCACTTCACGGCCGGCTGCCAAGATCCCCAAGAAGGCTTCAAATCGCCCCTGAGACAGGCAGCCCCGGGACTCAGAAAGCTGCACTACGGGAGCTGGTATGCAGATCACTCCCTCACCCGCCGGAGGGTCGGGTGGAGAATCCTTATTTCCTTATAAAATGTAATTAGCCGCACGCCCAACCGTACCCACATTTTTTTTAAAAAGAGCAGTTTCCTCAGCCCCTGGGCTCTTGTTCCGGTCTCCCCGGCCGTCGTTATCACGACCACCGGCCACCGGTTCTTTTTGGCAGGTACGGCACCCTGGAACCGGACCTCCCTCTTCCACGCGCCCAGCCGTGGCACAAGCTCGCCCCCGAGCTGACGGTCTCCACGGGCCACGAGGACGAGAATCTTCTTCCCCCGTCCCAGGCAGAGGGTCAGGCATATCAGTACAAAGTCCTCCCCTTCGGCCTGTCCTTGTCCCCTCGCGTTCGGACAGAACACGTTGGTCCCACTGAAATCCTTTCAGAGGCTCCTGGGGTATATGGCATCCTCAGCGATGGTCACGCCGCTTGGGCTGATTCATATGAGACCAATTCAGCACTGGCTACAGATCCGAGTCGAGAGACGAGCATGGTGCCACGGCACACACTGCGTCCTTGTCACGCAGGCTTGTTGCCGCTTCTTCAGCCCCTGGTCAGACCTAACATTCCTACGGGCAGGAGTTAGGACAGGTCCCCAGGCACGTCATGGTTATGACAGATGCCTCCAAACGGGGCTGGGGCGCCGTATGCAACGGGCACTCAGTCGCCAGCCCTTGGACCGGCCCGTGACTGCACATCAACTGCCTCGAATTGCTGGTGGTACTACTTGCCCTGAGGAGGCTATTGCCATTGATCCGGGGCAAGCACGTGTTGTTCCGCATGGACAACACAGCTACGGTAGCGAATATCAACCGGCAAGGTTCTCGCTGTATGTCACAACTTGCCCGGCGTCTCCTCCTTGGAGTCAGCTCAAGTCGCTGCAAGCCACTCATATCCCGGGCCACCTCAATAGCACAGCGGACACGCTGTCGCGGCAGGTTATTTCCAGGGGAGAGTGGAGGCTCCACCCTCAGGCTTTCCAACTGATCTGGAGTCGATTCGGCCAAGCACAGGTAGACCTGTTCGCTTAACCAGAATCCTCCCATTGCCCACTATGGTAATCTCTGACAGAGGCTCCCCTCGGCACAGATGCCTTGACACACAGCTGGCCCCTGGGGCTGAACAAGTATGCGTTTCCCCCAGTGAGCCTACTTGCACAGACGTTGGGGAGCAGGTCCTCTTAGTGGCCCCTTATTGGCCCTCCCGGATTTGGTTCTTGGACCTCAGAGCTCCGCAGGAGGAGGTTACATCAGTAACCGAGACATTTTTCCCCCTTGTGGGAGATTTGGCTTGATTTTTGCCCTTTTGTTTGTATTAATAAATTCCTTCAATTTAACACTGTGTTTGGGTCCTGAGCCTCTCTGATTCCCAACAGCTGTATTCTGTTAGCTCAGTGTTCAGAGAATATGAGAAATAAAACTGTTAATCTTGTGTTATTATTACTTTTCTTTTTGTCATTGTACACATTAATAACATATCATATTTATAAATCAAGAAGGGTCTCTTTATTCATAGTCTCATACAGTAGCACTGTCTTGCTATTACCTGCTGCATTTACAGTAACTGAGAGTGTTTACACTAGACTTTAGAGATAAGACCATGCCACTTTCTGTATTACCTGAAATGTAACATGTTTTACTTAAAAATAAATGTAATTAGGTGCTGTCAAACAGTAATAACAAAGTATTTTATAAATAAGAACCTACACAAGATATGAAAGCAACCTTATATACATATTAATGCTAACTGTCCTGAGTCTTGACTGCTTTATGTAAACAAATGGTAAATGGTCTGCACTTATATTGCACCTTTTTAACCTTTGCGGTTCTACAAAGCACTTTACACTGTGTCTCATTCACACACACACACACACACACACACGCACCAATGATAGCAGAGCTGCCATGCAAGGTGCTAGCTGGGAATAATCGCTAACCCTGCGATTAGTGGACAACCCGCTCTACCACCTGAGCCACAGCCACCCTAAAAAGTACAGAATACAGTTATGGCAGGCAGATTAACATTAGCCTGCCATAACGCTGTATATATAAATAGCCTTTTGCTGGCCATCAGTCTGTTTTACTCCACTAACGGTATGCTCCATTTACAGCTCCCAGATTTACCTTAAAATACGTGGTCACAATACGCAGCTGAAAGTTTTCTATTCATCCTGGCTAAATATTTAGCCCTTCTTTTCTTACTAAGAGCTCCAATTTCTACTGATTTGTTTCACACCCATTGGTCAACTTATAGCAACTATACAACACAACTGGTTACCATTTAAAATCAAAATAACTGTCCTGTTTATTAGTAATAGGAAGATCAGATAATTTTACTGACTTGGATCTTTATTATTGGATCTTGTTCAAGTAATTTAGTTCATTCATTTGAGCAGAATTAAGTAAAAATATAAACATTTCAATATACAAAATTTTATTTCTGTTTCCTGTACAGCGCATATGCGGTTTTCACGTAACAAACAAAAGGAGGTTGCACAATGTGCATGCACGGCCAGCAAAAACTAACAAATTACTGTCTGAGACTACTCGTTCTTCTCAGTCACATAACGATTCGTTCAAAATGAAAAAAATCAGGGTTGTTCAAATTGGGTCGTAGACAGCATGAAAAAAACAATGGTAAATACAAAAAATACAATTTATCTAACCATATACAATCATTTAGCATAACAATAGATGTATCAACTTTTAAAGGGAAGAGGAAAATGTCTCCATTTCCCTGTACATCCAAACTCAAACTCCATGATATTTATCGCTAAGTATGTCACTACTGACTATATGCTACCCAAATTAGGCAGATGGCAACATGGACTTGAACTATAAACAAAAAAAGAAACGTCTCGGGTTACATGTGTAACCCTTGTTCCCTGAAAAAAGCAGAACGAGATGCTGCACTTTTGCTAAGCGCTACGGGGAACAATCCTGCATTGTGAACAGCTGTGAATTTGTGTGTAACACGTCAATGAACATTGACCAGAATTTATAGCCTCAGCTGGTGATGATCCTTAGCTATAAAATAGAGACGTCACCAGCGTGTCCTCAGATACCTTTTTCTGAAGAGCAGTCCTGGGACATCCCAGTGCGCCAAAAATGTGCAGCATCTCGTTCCGCTTTATTCAGGGAACAAGGGTTACATATGTAACCCTAGACGTTCCCTTTACAAAACGCCACCACACTGGGGCTGTCCGGACCCCTACGGTTGTGAAGTGTGCTCACAAAAACGCGAGAGGTCTCAGACATGATCTTGATGTTGACTCAAGGGCGTAAGAGCCCGGAGTAGCAGAAACAGGGATGGAGCCCTAGCACTAAGAATGGTCTCGATAACTTCAGGCGACAGCCCTGTGTCCCCTGTGTCCAGGGGCCAAATATGAAGTTTCCACAATTTGGGCCGGGGATGAAATATCATCCCCTGTGCCTGAGACAGAAGGTCCCTCCTGTCCGGAATCGCCCAAGGCGAGCCGTCGAGGAGAGATATCATCTCTGAGAACCAAATCCTGTTCGGCCAGCGAGGCGCTATCAGTAAGAGGCAAGACCCTTGCTGGCAAACTCTGGCTAAGACTCCCAGGAGCAGAGAAACCGGGGAAAATGCATACAGACACATTCTGGGCCATGTATGCGCCATCGCGTCCAGACCCAGGGGGGCTGAGTGACTCAGAGAGAAGTAGAGGGGACATTGCGCAGTCTCTCGAGAGGCGAAGAGGTCCTCTTCTGCTCTGTAAAATCTCTCCCAAATTTGTTGTACTACCTCGGGGTGGAGTTTCCACTCGCCCCTCGGTACGTTTTGTCTGGACAGAAAATCTGCTCCCACATTTAGGCATCCAGGGATATAAATTGCCTTGAGTGACAGGAGCTTGCCCTGGGCCCAAAGGAGAATCCGACGTGCCAGCAAATTCAGGTGGTGAGAACGTAGACCTCCTTGATGGTTTATGTAGGAGACTGCTGCTGTGTTGTCCACCCGCACAAGGACATGGCAGACTCTCAGATGTCGGAAGTATTTCAGGGCCAGAAATACCGCCATCAGCTCGAGGCAGTTGATGTGCCAATCGAGCTGATGACCCTCCCATTCCCCTTGGGCTGGACGACCACTTAAGACCGCACCCCAACCCGTCAGAGAGGCGTCTGTCGTTAGCATCCTGTGACAACATGACGCACCAAGAGTGGGACCCAAGGTAAGGAACCGGGATCTGAACCACATAGAAAGGGAATGAAGCGATCGGCGCGTAACCCTTATTTGCCTTAGGGGACTGGCCCTTGGATGAAATCCTCTGGCTTTTAGCCACAGCTGAAACGGTCTCATATGGAGAAGGACCAAAGGAATCACCGTGGACGCAGACGCCATGAGACCTAGTATTCGTTGATACTGACGAACAGTGCAACTTTGACCTAGCCTGAGATTGCTCAGGGAGTTCTGGATGGACCTGAGATGAGTGGGAGACAACTGTGCCCGCATCGTGATTGAGTTCCATATAATCCCTAGATAGGTAATTTCCTGGGTTGGAGAAAGAACGCTCTTTTGGACGTTGAGTCTCAAACTCAGAGAATCTAGATGAGCCAAGACGATATCTTTGTGCTGAACTGCCAGTTCTTGAGATTGTGTAGTATCAGCCAGTCGTCTAAATAATTCAGAATGCGGAAGCCCTGGAGTCGCAAAGGAGCTAGTGCTGCATCCATGCATTTCGTGAATGTGCGGGGTGATAGGGCTATTCTGAATGGAAGAACCCGATACTGGAAGGCTTCGTCCCCGAATGCGAACCTCAGGAACTTCCTGTGCTGTGGCAGAATTCCAATATGGAAATATGCGTCCATGAGATCGATCGTGACCACCCAATTGTGATGTTGGATCTGAGACACGACCGACTTGACAGTTAGCATCTTGAACTTGAACACCCTGACCGAGCGGTTCAAGCCTCAAAGATCTAGAATCGGACGCAACCCCCCCACCCTTTTTGGGAACCAGGAAGTATCTGCTGTAATAGCCTGACTCTTTCTCGGGAAGGGGAACATGTTCTATGGCCCCTTTTTTCCAAGAGATTTTGCAGTTCTTTCCACAGTAGACATGCCTTACGGTAGTGGGAAACACGCCGTTGAAACGTGGAGGGCGGCGAGTGAATTGAATTTTGTAGCCTCTTTCTACTGTCTTTAGAACCCACATAGAAATACCTGGCAGAAGTTTCCACGCTGCCAGGTTCTCTGAGATGGGTACTAATTTAAACACTTCCTGTTGAGGGGGTGTTGAGTGTTCCGTGTCCTGGATTAAGGCAGGAAGCAACGGTACACCCAACTCTTTGTTGGAAGCCTCTATCACCCGAAACACCAAAGGCGGCGGGAGTGAAGAGGTTTCGTGAGGTATCGGGAGGGCCGAATTGGATGATACACGCACCCCGTCCCGAAGGGAACTACCCTCACAAGGTTGGGTACAAGACCGTCAGGGTTTCTTTCTTTTAGAAATCACAGCCCTGAGGTCTTGGGCGGCTGCTGAGGGCGACGAGCCTGTCCCCAGTCCCTACGAGGGGGAGCACGACTTGCCACGCTCTGTTTTTGAGCCTCTCTCCTAGCAGAATCGGGGCGAGACTGGGTGGCCGATGGCCCCGCCCCCTGAGTGCGGCAAGGAAGAAACTGCCCAAAGGCTTCCTCATGGCTTTTCGCCTCCTGGAATCTGGAGATAACCGTATTCATGGCGTCTCCGAAGAGACCAGAAGGCGAAACTGGGGCATCGAGTAAGAAAACTCTGTCTTTATCTCGGATGCCTGAAAGGTTAAGCCATAAATGCCTCTCCGTACTGACCAAAGCGGACATAGACCGGCCAATGGCACGGGCTGACTGTTTGGTCGCACGGAGAGACAAATCTGTAGCTCGACGAAGCTCTGAAAAGGCCTCTTCGTTGAGAGTTTCACCCGCACTCAGATCTTTTAGCAGGTCAGCCTGGTACGCCTGTAACACAGCCATGGTGTGCAGCGCAGCACCAGCCTGACCTGCCGCTTGATAAGCCCTCCCCACTAGCATGGAGGTAGTTCTGCATGGCTTAGAGGGGAGAGCAGGTTTTTTCAAAGATGATGCCGAACCCGGCGAGAGATAACCCGCAAGTGTCTCTTCGACCGGCGGCATCCTTGAATACCCTCGCGCCTCAGCACCCACGATAGTCGAATATAACGACGTCGAGGGCACGTGAACGCGCGAGGTATAAGGTTTCCTCCACAGTCTAATTGAAGTCTGGCCACTGCACGAGTAACCACATCAAGTAACTCTTCAGAGGATTTTGTGCCATGCTTTGAGTGCTCGGATGTGGGTAACTCGAAATCTACAGATCCAAGAGAATCAAGGTCCCCCTCCTGAACTGAAGAGGCGCCGGAGCGCGCTTCAAGCTCATGCGAAGGACCAGCCGGATCTGGGGAGAGAGCGAGCGAAAGGGACGTACCCGTCTCTCGCTCCTCAGCCAGATCCATACGAGAGCCCCACGAATGAAGTGTGGGTGCTGGCTCTCGGAAGCAAGGCGAGCGCGAAGCATTCTGACCGAAAGAAGGTCACAATGCGCGCACCCGCCCTGCCCCAACGCCAGAGCCGCGTGCTCTGCCCCCAAACAAACAAAACAAAACTCATGCGTGTCCTTGTCAGTCATGTAACGTATATATATATATAAAATCTCTTTCAGAGCAGAGAGAGAAAGGAAAGAAAGTTCTGCGCACTGCTTAACAATTTCTAACTCCTAACAAAAGGGAAGAAAGTTTCTTTAGCAGGTTTGTGAGACACACAGCACAGTTTGCTCTGAATGAAAAATATCTGACGACACGCTGGTGACGCCTCTATTTTATAGCCTATTTTATATTTCAGAGCCCACGCCTGCCCCGGTCTGTGAGCCCGAGCCCACGCCTGCCCCGGTCTGTGAGCCAGAGCCCATGCCTGCCCCGGTCTACGAGCCTGAGCCCTCGTCAGCCACGGTCAGCGAGCCTGAGCCCTCGTCAGCCACGGTCAGCGAGCCAGAGCCCGCGTCACCCATGGTCAACCAGCCAGAGCCATTAGCTCCCGATGTCTGTGGGCCAGTGCCTGTCAACTCAGTCGTCAGTGAGCCAGTGCCTGTCGCCTCGACTGTCCCTGAGCCAGCGCTTGTAGCCTTGACCGTCCCTGAGGCAGCGCCAGTGGTCTCAACCATCCCAGCGCCAGTAGCCATGACCGTCCAAGAGTCAGCGCCAGTAGCCATGACTGTCCAAGAGCCAGCGCCAGTAGCAATGACCATTCCAGGGCTCCTCCTCTCGAGCCTCTCGAGCCTTCTAGGGCTCCTCTTGAGCCTTCCAGGGCTCTGCCTCTCGAGCCTCCCAAGCCTTCCAGGGCTCCGCCTCTCGAGCCTCCCAAGCCTTCCAGGGCTCCGCCCCTCAAGCCGCTCGAGCCTCCCAAAGCTCCGCCTCTCAAGTCTCTCGAGCCTTCCAGGGCTCTGCCTCCCAAGTCTCTCGAGTCTTCCAGGGCTCCTCCTCCTGAGCCTTCCAGGGCTCCGCCTCTCAAGTCTCTCGAGCCACCCAGGGCTCCGCCCCTCAAGCCGCTCGAGCCTCCCAGGGCTCTGCCCCTCAAGCCTATCGAGCCTTCCAGGGCTCCGCCTCTCAATCCTCTCGAGCCTTCCAGGGCTCCGCCTCTCAAGCCTCTCGAGCCTTCCAGGGCTCCGACTCTCAAGCCTCTCGAGCCTCCCTGGGCTCCGCCTCTCAAGTCACTCAAGTCTTCCAGGGCTCCGCCCCTCAAGTCACTCGAGTCTTCCAGGGCTCCGCCTCTCAAGCCTCTCAAGCCTTCCAGGGCTCCATCTCCCAAGCCTCTCGAGCCTTCCAGGGCTCCATCTCCCAAGCCTCTCGAGCCTTCCAGGGCTCCGCCTCCTGAGCCTCCTATGGCTCCGCCTCCCGAGCCTCCTACAGCTCCGCCTCCCGAGCCTCCTTCGGCTCCACCTCCCAAGCCTCCCACGGCTCCGCCTCCCGAGCCTCCCACGGCTCCTCCTCCCGAGCCTCCTATGGCTCCACCTCCCAAGCCTCTTACGGCTCTGCTCCCAGAGACTCCAGAGCTCTCTAGGGCTCCGCCTCCAGAGCCTCCTACGGCTCCGCCTACGCCTTCCACGGCGCCGCCTCCCAAGCCTTCTACGGCTCCGCCCACAGTGTACCCCACGTACCCCAGGCTCTGCCTGCCTCTGCCCCCAGGGTCTCCTGCAGCCCTGCCTGCGCCTCCTTCGGCGCCGCCACCCAAGTCTTCGACTGCTCCGCCTCTGAAGTCCTCCTTGGCTCCGCCTCACGTGGCTCTGCCAGCTCTTCCAGTGGCCACTCCTCCTCCCAGGCTCCCTAAACCTGTCCCTGCCCGGTCGACACCTCCCTGGCCTCGTAAACCTGTCCCTACCCGGTGGACGCCCCCCAGGCCACCTGACCCGTTCCCCATCTCATACCCCCGTGGACTGCCTGTCGGCCCTCTCGGCCCCCCTGGTCTGCCTGTCTGCCCCTTGTACCTCCTTGGTCTGTCTCTGTGTCCCTTGTCCCTCCTTGGTCTGTCTCTGTGTCCCTTGTGCCCCCTTTTGTCTGTCTGTTCTCCCCCTCTTCTAGCCCCTCTCTTCTGGAACATTTTGGGTTTTTTATTTTTGTGTTTCCTTCGACCATCTGGAATCCGGTCCTTTTGAGGGGGGGGCTATGTTACGATCCCGTGTTGTCTGCCCCATGTTTTCTGTTTCACTCGTCACTGATCACGCTCCATGTTACGTTTTCCTTGTTGTCCGCCCCGTGTTTCACTGTCTGTGTATAAACTACATTTCCCATGTTTTCCGGCCCTCATCACCACTGTCACAGCTTTATTGTCCACACCTGTTTGTGATTTTGTTATTACCGTGTCTGTCTATTTAAACCCGCTTGTTTTCCCTTTCCTTGGTCGTTCGTTCATTGTTTTCTTGTTCATGCCGATGTTCTCTCTGTTCGTTCGAGGTTTACCCTACCCTTCGTGGATGTTTCGCTGTCTGTTCTACCCGCTGTGTGTTCTTTTGTGTTTGAGTTAGTTTTTCCCCTCGTGGACTTTTCTTTGTGTTTTGCTTATTTGTTATTTTGAAATAAACCGCATTTGGATCCTAACCACCCGTCTGCCTTCTCCTGCTTCCCGCACCCATTACAGTATTGTTCGGACCAAGCATTTTATGTTAATATTAATAAACTTTCAATGTTTGATTTTAATAATTTTTTTTATAACTTTTGTGTCAAACCTGAATCCTGAAGAACCAGTGCTTCAAATGAGCACATTCAATATTAAATGGACCAGAGGAGTGTTAATTCTCTTGTACCTCTCTATATCGGGTCCAGATTTAGATAGTCATGTGCCAAGGTTGTATCTTCCAGTACAGAAATTGTAAGAAGTTCAAAGTGACATCGGGTAGAGCGAGAGCGAATAGATTGCAGATAATCTGGAACCCAGCTTGAGGTCAACTTTACAGTTGATAGTTTGTGTAAACCTGCTGAAATTGTAGTCTACTTCAATTGATCCACTTACCCTGAACTGGATACAGCAGGAAAATGAATGTGGCTTTTCACTGGGTGTGAGGGGGTCCATAGATAACTATTAGAGGCATATTTGGGGCTCCATAGATAACTATTAGAGGCCTATTTGTTGGCCTGGATGTGCGGACAACAGAGGGCTACAAAAGCAGAAAGGCATTAGTCTGCTTTAAGCTGAGTGTTGCTGGATACAGAGGTGATAAATGTTGGTGAACTCTCAGTTGCACCAGGGGAATAGATGCACACAGACACGCACTCTGGAACTTATTAAACTCACACAGGCATATTTCACACTGGCTCTGGAAAAATCACCCCAATTATAGAGGAGCTGAATCTCATCCTGCACTGTAGGGGATCTCTGAGCACCTCTCGCTTTTAACACAGTCCATCTGATGGGACTGGAGTGTGTCTGTATGAGAGTGAGTGGCTCGGTTACAAACCTAGACTGCATTCTAAGCGTTGTTGGAGTTATCAAAGGTTATCCAAACAGTAGGCAGGACAGTTAAAGGAATTGAAAGGAACCCACAAATGAAAATTCTCTCATAATTTACTCAGCATCATACAATCCCAGATGAGTCTTTATTCTGCAGAACACAAATGAAGATTTTTAGAAGAATGTCTCAGCTCTTATGGTCCATACAATGCAAGTGAATGGTGACCAGAACTCAGACGGTCCAAAAAGGACATAAAGGCAGCATTAAAGTAATCCATATGACTCCAGTGCTTTAATCCATGTCTTCTGAAGTGATATAATTGGTGTGGGTAAGAAACAGATTAGTTTTAAAATTTTTTAGTAAAAAATGTAAAACTCGATATATCGATATAAAATATAAATATAAAACATACAAATATCAAAAAAAATACTCAAGAGTGAGCTTAAAGTGTTTTACTTTACGCTGTCAATGGCATGATTTTTTTTCTAACAATAATTTGTAAAATTGTACGTATAATAAAAAAGTGTCATCCTACGGAAGTCTTGAAATCTGTCCCAAATTATGCTTTTATAACTCATGCACCCTCATGGCCTTGCTGAATAGCACCCCATCTGGCTGCACTCACTTGCGTCAACAAAAAAATTTACTCGGAGGAGAACCGCAAGGGCTTATGGTGCCATTTGTGACAGGGCCTTCATGTGAAGAGTTTGTTGTGTGTGTGTGTGTGTGTGTTTGCCATTAAAGGAGTCGCTCCCTATGAAGAGTTTCAAATCAGTAACTCCTAAAAGTTCCATTTGCTAAATGCTTACATTATGGAGACAGTAGACAGCAAGGTACAGTAGCTTGCTAGGTTTTGAAATTGTGCCATTGTGTTTGCAAGTTAAGTATGTGTGTATTTGTTTGTTCATGTACAACAGAGTGTCTGACAGAGTGTTGGGAGGAAAGCAGAAGGATCAGTCTCACTGGATCAGGTGTGATGGCGTATCTCAAGGACAGCTCAATGACAGGGCTGTCGATGTATGAAGTATTTTTAGAGCTGCCATCATGGCCCTCATGCATATTTCAATAGATCTTTTTGTATATTAGGAGCGAGCGCACACACAGACAAGACTGAGCGTGGACACAACATGACTGTAAGAAATATGGGCTTGATTCTCCTATCTGACAGAGACCTCAGCCACACTGCAGATATGTCCACTTTGACTTTTAATAGAGAGTGGAAGAACTTCATTGATTGCATTAGAAGACAAAAACAAAGAGATGACATTGACCTCCGGCAGCACATTTTTTCCATCACGCTCCAATTTGCACAGACTGGTCTGAACCTGAATTAATTAATGTGCGCACACACACGCACACGCACGCACACACAACACACACACACACACACACACACACACACACACACACACACACACACACACACACACACACACACACACACACACACTTTAGCAGTGTCTAACTTTCAGAGTATGTACCGAATACAATAAAGAACTTCTCAAATTTTGATGAAGTACATTCAGTGGGTATCCAGATGTGTAGATGTCACACAACAACATTAACTCAACCAATGGCATAAGTTGGGGGTGGGACTGTTTGTTTGTTTGATCACAGCAGACATGGGGCATATTTGGACAGCCATTTGTTAAAATATGTATTTTTATAGTTCCGTTCACTGGTGCATGTGGTACTGAAATTACCTGGTTTGATTCAAGTCAAAAATATTATTCAACATCACTGAATCGACCTGAATGCAGTAGCTTAAACCAACAAAGCTCATTTTAAGGGTAGGATCAGGTAGAAATAGCTCCTTGAGGTACCCACTGCAGATTGCAACCTTTTATTTTATAGTGCTTATATGTTTAAATAACAGATGGACCCTGAGCCATTTTTAATTTAGCAACTTTTCAAATCTCATGGCTAATCTGCATTGTTTGCCAAATGTCTCATGAATACTGAGGATTCGGACATACTACTTTATTGCTAGTTAGTAGGGAAGTATGCAGTCCAATAGTGTGTACATACATGTTGCATTTTATTTGTGAAACTACTGTGAGATTGACTTTTGCAATGAGGGATAGGGTATGGGTAAGATTAGGGACACAGTAGAGTCCCTTTGGGACTCCAAATGGTGTATGTTAATCATAAATGAATCTTGCATTTTGCAAAACGAGGGTTACCATTTAGCCATTCAACTTAAATGTAAGTATAATACATACATTATATTAAATGCTTAATGTAAGCGCACTGTAGTTAAAAAAAATTTATACTCTAATATTAAGTGAGACCATAGCCCTATTTGGAAGGGACTAGTTTTCCCTGTTAGGAAAAATTGCTCCTTCCAAATGAAACATGTTTGAGTTTGACTCTGGGGACCTCTGAGAAATCTAATTCCACCCAAATAGAAATATCTGTGATTGTGGTCTATTACTTTGTCGCAATGCTTCTCCATTATTTTGATCTTTGTCCAATACCGCAACTACAGCTAAACGTCTATAGCTAAATTCATTATGGACATTTATTGCCATATTTAGGGCAAAATTATAGTTGGAAGTTTAAGTACTGCCTGCATTTTTGGAACACCGCCATCACATCCTGTTTAAAAAGAAAGTTTAATAAATAGAGTCTGATCATGGACTTCAAAGGGCTGCATTTCCCAAAAGCATTGTTAGCCAACTGTGGTCGCAAGTTATGTCATTACAAACACAATTTAACCATTCAAGGTTTCCTGAAACCGTAGTTCCACCTGTGATTCAGTCTTTGAAAGTTCTGGTACCTGCATTATTTTTTGTCACAAGTCATTTCTATTTTTCCTGTGTTTATTGCTCTCTTCCCTTTTGTCTTCACTTGTTTTAGTGGTTCAGTTCAGGTTGAGGTGTTAAATGCTGGTGCAGTGTCCAGTGATAGGACATAATGCATTCTGATTGGAGTCGTGGGTGTGCAGTTCTGCGATATATCACTACTCAGCGAACATCATCTCATATAATGCTTCAATTTCCTCCATCTGATTAAATCAAAGTTTATGAAGCTGTCACTGCACCACTGATGATGGAGCTATAATTTAGCAGTAATGCCTGTATTTGATGGCATCAGTGCTCACATGTCCTGTCGTGGACAATTTGGGCCCCATATCTCAGTGGCAGCAGGGCCGTAGACAGGAATTCTGGGCACACTGACTGCGTATTGCTCTGAGCCCCTTATATTAGTACTACTGGAATCGGTGTGGAAATAAAAACAAATAATTATTTTACCAGTAATTATGCAACTGTAAGTATGAAGCTGTTTAAATGAGCGAATATTGACTCATAACGGCTAAGGAATTAGCTACACTTCAGCATATTCACAATTAAATTAGGCACAGAATAGAAGTTCACCCTGTTTCACCAAAGTCCACCCTCTTGGAGAATTTTGGCCTCGCCACTGATGCCGAATAATTAATCAAATTAATTGCATATATAAATATTTGCTGAGAAAGACCTACAAATGACAATAATTAAATATATAATGATTAAAAATGTATAGATACATATAATTATAAACATGGTATACCTGTATATTATAAATAAAATAATCCAGATAATTAAAATGCAGTAGATTATTCTGCAGTCAAGTATTGAAAAAAGACAATATAAAATGTGGCTTTAGAAGGAAACATACTGTTTTAAAGTCAACAACAATCTATTTTTCAACTGAATTTGTCAATCTGTCCGAGATACTGTAGATTATAATTTGGGCTGTTCTAAG
Source organism: Xyrauchen texanus (assembly GCF_025860055.1). NCBI lineage: Eukaryota > Metazoa > Chordata > Actinopteri > Cypriniformes > Catostomidae > Xyrauchen > Xyrauchen texanus. Next base: position 2,285,284 of record NC_068293.1, read on the forward strand.
GAAGCGTCAATGTACACACGTGTCAGAAGGATACTTAGGTCAGACTGATTTTAGGTCTCTGTGACAAGTTAAACAGTTAGTTTGAAACTTAGAAAAAAAACATTTAGAAATTCCTGCATTCAGAGTTGTGTCCCATCAAGCTGTGTTTGAACGCATTCTCATCTTGTGCTGTTGCTTGTGTCAAGCAAGCAGAGGCGAACCTAGAGGATGTGGGGTCCCAGGAAAAATAACACATGGGGCCCTACTGACAGATTTTTATTATGCATTCATGTTATACAGAGATATAATTAAACAATGCAAATTTAAAAGTAGTCAAATCACAGCTTACATAAAGTTTTCCATTTTTCATCTTCATGGTGTTAAATAGGAGCTCAAACCAGAGAGAGGGAACAAAATGTCCATCTTCAACTATTTTACAGTACATTGTCACCCAAAAATAAAATTTCTGTTATCATTTCTCACCCTCATGATATTATATTGATAATATAATAATATTGTATTCATAATATAATATTTATCTTTTTTCACACCAAATGCAGGAAGACGTTCATTTAACCTCTTAAATGATATTACGTTTATGATGACTGTCTGTGATTTTTTTCGAGCTTCAAATGTCAGATCACCATCCACTTACATTTTAAGGACCTACTGATCCTGAGATATTTTTCTTTTTTTTTTTAAATGTGTTCTGCTGAAGAAAGTAAGTCATACACGCCTGGAATATCATAAGGGTGTGTAAATGATGACAGAATTTTCATTTTTGGGTGAATTATTCCTTTAAAAACGCTGCTTACAGCCTTAGCTAAATTGAATGTTTTATGCTATGTGTCCTCAATGTCCAAAAACCTTCGGATGTTGCATTCTATTGAAATTACAGTTAGTCCTGGCTCATTGTTGACCTGATGTATGTTTTAATCAGCTTTAACCTCGTGCGACTCTACGTCCACACAAGTTTACGTTGTATTTTGGCTTTGATTTATGCAATACATAATTTAAATGTGTTAAATCCAACTGAATACTGTTCACAAAACAATATTTTTTTATATATATATATATATATATATATATATATATATATATATATATTTTTAATATAAATATTGTTATATTTTAAATGTTATATGTCTATATATTTTATTTTATCAATGTATAATACGGTTCTATTCATTAACATTACTAAATGTATTTCTATATACAGTATTTCCTATACATTTTCACCTTGAGAATCCTTCCAAATGCTGAAATTTTTGCTGAAGGGGTGAATGCCTGAATCACCACCTCCTCTTTTTCAATACATATATATCCTTACAGCTAATTAAATCTAAACTGATCAGCATTTAACTAACTGTGTTTAATTGAATGATTTTAGTGGAACTAATCAGTATTCTTATTATTGTTTATAGAGTTAATTATGTATACAACATTATAACATACATACTGTATCATATTCTTGTGAGCAATTAATTCATTGTTATAGTCTCTTAATATATGTTCTCTGCAGTTTGACTCCAACAACACTGTGTCTGCTGACTAAGAAGCCTAGATCAGGTAGGCCGTTTCTTTAGTGTCTTTCTGACTCAACAACATAAGTTTTCTGCCAATTTAACAAGAATATTACCTCAGCTCTTCTGAGAGAAAGTACAGTTATCTCTATGTTTTAAGTTCCAACAGGGTAAGGCCAGTATCCAATGGAAACTTTGTAGTATATGACCTTGAATAGGAGAAGATGTGTGTGTGTTTCTCCAAGTATTTCTGTTTCAGGAGTCCAGTGTAGTTAGAATAGCAGTCTAGAGGTGGACAACTGGATATCAGAGACCTACGAATGACCATAAAGCAGGGATTGTCCGTGGCCTTAGACTCAACACGGACCACTGGAGCCTATACACAGAACTAAAGCATCATGCAAATAGTCAATGAGATAAACGATGTACAAGATGACCAAGTTCAGAAGTGTTCTATACTTATTTATGCTTGTAACCAATCAGAATCCTAGAAGAATATAGCATTGACATCAACTTGATGCTGTATCAGACTATAAGTATTGATATTTTTAAACCTGAGTTGATTTCGTAATTTTGTATGACTTTCTCCTGTCTATGAACTCTTTTCATCTATGAGGCTTTTTTACTGCTGACCATTTGATTTGGAAAACTTTCTTTCTTCTGCTTTATATGGAGTTAGGATGAAAATAGTGTGAAATTCGAACTGTTCTGAGACCAGTGCTGACAAACAGCACACTGGATGTTAAGTCATTCACTTAATAGGGAGCAAGGAAGCAAGGGTGCATCCTATGGCTTTCTATGCAGCTAATTGCAATCACTCCTAAAATCCGACCAAAGTTCAGTTTCAGGCTGCAGATGATGTTTGGACCACTCAACATTTTTGGTAGACATGGGACAATGATAATCAGAACATAGATTCAGAATTTATGATGCAAAATTACATTTTAACATGGTTGGCAGTAATTGGATTATGTTGGACATTACTTTGAATCAGAATTAATTATTCAGCTTAATAGAAAATCAGCTGTAATGTCTGTAACATCTCAAAAACATGAATAACCAACACTCCTGGAAACAGTATAAACAATTTAATGATAAAAATCTGACTTTCCCCGTCTGTCGCTCACTTCGATGTTGTGTTGAAGAAGCGACATTAGGGGTCTCTCTCGAGTGCCGAATATACCTCTGATCTATGAAACAAGGCCAATGAGAAGTTGGCAGATAGTATTTGCATACCCCGCCCCAGGACATACGGGTATAAAGGCGAGGAAATACTATGAGTTCATTCAGAAATTTTCTTTGGAGCCATGTATGTAGTCAGCTGCGAGTTACACACCTGATCCTGTTCCTCTGACGCTGCCTGCTGTTGGATTCTACGGCGCATTACAGCGGCTTTCTCCTTCTCTGCACGGCAGTGCAGTTGCCCCTGGGTGCATCGACAGCGCAGTTAAAAGAGTTATTTTCTCTAAAAGAGCAAATACACAGCTGGCGTTGAACGTCCTTTTCAGGACGCGTCTTTTTAAAGACGTGTTTCTGCCTCTGTGTAGTTTCTGGATGCGGTTGATTTCTCCCCTCCTCTGACGGTCATAAAAGCTGCCTTGCATGCCTGGGCTGTGATTACACGCAGGCAGTGTTTTATGAATGTGTGAGAACATAGCCATGACAGCATTGTGGTCGTGGCTTTCTTTTGTCATGAGAGAAAGCCACTTCTGCCGCCCCCCCTGCGCCTCGCCTCTTTCCTACGAGATTGAAGCAGGTGCCGCGGGTGTTGGAGGCAATCTGGGGATAATGACGGGCTACGGTCGCCGGGTAAATCCCCTCAAACCACCCGCCTCCCCGGCACGCTTGCTTGCTTCCGTCTGAGCTTGGGATGAGTGCGGCCCACTTTGCGGCCGGCCTGCCGGTCCCTTTAGCTCCCGGAATTGGATGACATCGCCGCTGCATCGGAGAGCATTACAGCGCTGTCTGTTGAGTAAGCGGACGGCTTCCTCGCTCCTCCGCTCTCACTACCCTCGATGGTGGACCGCTTCCGCCCTGCACGTCATGGCCCTCCTGCAAGTCCACCAGGCCAAGGCGCTCAGAAATCTGCATGGGGGTAGTCCTGATCCCGATGTGCTGCAGGAACTGCAGTCACTCGGGCAGGCGATGGCCACGCTCGTGGTCCAGGAACGTCATCTGTGGTTTAACCTGGTCGAGATGCGTGAAACCGACAAAGTTCGCTTCCTCAACGCAAAAACCTGTCTCCCAGTTCGGCCTCTTCGGGACCACTCCCAGCAGTTCTCCACGGTGAAGAAGCCCGTCTGCTCGCCGAGGGTGCACCCCTGCGGCTAAGAAACACCCTGCTCCGCCTCAACCTGGGCCCAGCTGCACACCCCCTGTCTCACGGACCCTTTGAGGACCCGGAAGGCACCCAGGCGCTCCTGAGACATCCGACCCAGAGTCCGAGACTTTAGCTCCGGAGCTGGTATGACCGCTCCGTCCCGCGGTGGAGGGTCGGGAGGAGAATCTTGTGTTGAAATTATTTCATTTGCCACATTCTCAATAACAGAGCTATTTCCTGAGTTCTGCTCAAACTCCCATTCAAAATCCTGACTTGCGTCCGGCATCTAGATTAGGTCGCAGTGGTAGACCTGAAGGACGCGTACTTTCACGTCTCGATTCTGCCACGACATCGACCCTTTCTACGGTTTGCGTTCGACGGCCAGGCGTATCAGTACAAAGTCCTCCCCTTCGGCCTGTCTCTGTCCCCTCGCGTCTTCACGAATGTCGCAGAGGCAGCTCTTGCCCCGTTCTGAGAAGCCGGTATCCGCATACTCAACTACCTCGATGACTGGCTCATCGTGGCCCCCTCACGAGAATTACTATGCGCGCACAGAGACCAGGTGCTCAGGCACCTCAGCCGTTTGGGGCTTCAGGTCAACTGGGAAAAGAGCAAGCTCACCCCGGTTCGGAACGTCTCTTTTCTCAGTTAGACTCAGTCTCAATGACAGCACGTCTCACCAACGAACATGCGCAGTCAGTGCTAAAATGCCTCGCTTCCTTCAAGCCAGACACAATGGTCCCTTTAAAACTTTTCCAAAGGCTCCTGGGGTATATGACATCCTCCGCAACGGTCGCGCCACTGGGGTTGATGCATGTGAGACCACTTCAGCACTGGCTTCAGACTTGAGTCCCGAGACGAGCATGGCGCAGCGGCACACACCGTGTGATGATCACCACTGCCAGACATTCAAACCCTGGACAGACCTCTGCTTTTTATGGGCAGGAGTACCCTTGCAGCAGGTGTCCCAACGCATCTTGGTCACGACCGACGCCTCCAGTTCAGGTTGGGGTGCCGTGACTCAGGTCACTGCGTGCCACTAACATCCCCGGCAACCTCAATGTGATAGCGGACGCACTGTCACGACAACGCTTGCCCAGTGGAGAGTGGAGGCTTCCCCCCCAGTCGGTCCAGCTGATTTGGGAACGATTCGACAAGTCCCAGGTAGACCTGCTTGCCTCCCGAGAAACCTCCCACTGCCCGCTCTGGTATGCCCGAACAGAGGCTCCCTTCGGGGCTGATGTACTAGCACACAGCTGGCCCACGGGGCTGCACAAGTACGCATTTCTCCCAGTGAGCCTTCTTGCACAGGTGCTGTGCAAGGTCAGGAAGGACAAGGAGCAAGTCACCTTAGTGGTGCTTCTCGCGACAGCCTCTCCCTGGCGAATTCCCCTGAGGAAGGACCTGCTTTCTCAGGGATGGGGCATGCTCTGGCATCCGCACCCAGACCTCTGGAACCTCCACATCTGGCCCTTGGACGGGATGCGGAAGATCTAGCCAGTCTACCACCTGCTGTCGTAGACACAATCAACCAAGCACCAGGCACCTTTACACCCTAAAGTGGCGCCTGTTTGCGAATTGGTGTTCTACCCGGGCTGAAGACCCACAGAGGTGCGCAGTTAGGTCAGTGCTTTTATTTCTACAGGAGAGGTTGGAGGGGAGGCTGTCCCCTTCCACCCTTAAGGTGTATATCGCCGCCATCGCGGCTCACCACGATGCAGTAGACGGCAAGTCTCTGGGTAAGCACGACTTAATTATCAGGTTTCTAAAAGGCGCCCGGAGGTTAAATCCCTCCCGGCCAAGCCTGTTCCCCTCCTGGGATCGCTCAGTGGTCCTCACAGGCCTCCAGAGACCCCCCTTCGAGCCGCTAGATTCAGCTGGACTCAGGGCCCTCTCTCTCAAAATGGCCCAGCTGATCGCACTCACCTCCATCAAGAGGGTCGGGGACCTGCAAGCGTTCTCTGTCAGCAACACTTGCCTGGAGTTCGGTCCGGCGGACACATATGTGATCCTAAGACCACGACCGTGCCCAAGGTTCCTACCACACCCTTCAGAGACCAGGTTGTGAGCCTGCAAGCGGTGCCCCGGGAGGAGGCAGACCCAGCCCTTTAGTTGCTGTGTCAGGTACTTGCTTTGCGTACCTACTTGGACCACACGCGGAGCTCTAGACGTTCTGAGCAGCTCTTTGTCTGCTTCAGGGGACAGAAGAAAGGGAACACTGTCTCCAAACAGAGGCTCACCCACTGGGTCGTCGATGCCATTTCATTGGCTTATCACACCCAGGCAGTTCCCCCTGCACTTGCGGGTTCGAGCACACTTGGCGAAGTGTTGCGTCCTCATGGGCACTGGCCAGGGGCATCTCACTGGCAGACATTTGTAGAGCAGCAGGTTGGGCAACACCTAATAGCTTCACAAGATTTTACAATCTCCGGATTGAGTCAGTATCGTCCCGTGTTTTCTCAGGTCCGAGCCCGTAGAACTCGGTAACACGCTGACGAACTGGCCGGGTGAATCGCTTGCGCCTAGCGCCCTTTCTCTCAGCTGAGGTAAAACCGTGTGCCTGTTTCTCCCAGGAGATCCCTTCTCTCGGATCCCTGGATGATTCCTCCCTAGCACTTGTGAGTCCGCAGTTCAGCGGAGGAACTCGCCGACCCAATCCACTGCAGGTACTTAATCTACCCTGTACTAGAATAGGTGCTCCACTGGTCAAAGATTCCTACGCAGACTCCCCCTTGGTGTATTTTCCACGGTATGGTCCCCTTACAAAAGTTGACCCGCGTTTTCCTTAGGCAGTCCCCGGCTGCCCTCCGGTTGCCATGTTGTAGCAACTCCCCCCTCCTTGAGGCTGGATCTACCACCGCGCCACTTTCCACATGTCGCCTTGGCCGTGATTGCTCTATGCGAGAGAAAAGAGGCCCAGCCAGGCTTGGCCCATTCCCAGGTTGGCAAGCATCACCTTGTTCCCCTCGTCAAGGTAACCAGAAGGATTCTGATGACTTTATGGGGCATTGGGGGGTACGTGCAGTCTGATACAGCTGGTCACATAAGAGTACCTGCCCGCTTCTGTATCAGCAGTTCACGTACACGGCTCAGTGCATAGCATGATTTAATTGGGACCCCTAATGTCGCTTATTCAACACAACGTCGAAGTGAGCAACAGATGGGGAACGTCTAGGTTACGTATGTAACTTCCGTTCCCCGATGGAGGGAACGAGATGTTGTGTCCTCCCTGCCATGTCACTGAGCCGAGCCACTGTTGTGGCTGGACCACTTCCAGCTCCTCAGAAAAATCCTGAATGAACTCATAGTATTTCCTTGCCTTTATACCCGTATGTCCGGGGGCGGGGTATTCAAATACTATCTGCCAACTTCTCATGGGCCTTTTTTCATAGATCAGAGGCATATTCGGCGCCCAATAGAGACCCCTAGTGTCGCATCTTCGACACAATGTCTCGTTCCCTCCATCGAGAATGGAGGTTTCATACATAACCTAGACGTTCTATAGCTTAGTATTACTTAAAATTTCACAACTTAGTCCCGCTGTCCACATGTGTGTACATCAATTTTGAGGAAAACTATTTGCTCTAGGTTTTGTTTTTTTGCTTGTTTATTAGGTGCTACTAGTTACAAATATATATAATGCATACAGCAGTCTTGCAGGGGTCACAGGAGGTTAAAGCTAAATAAATTCTGTTTCCAGAAGCAACGTGTAACAACCAAGTAGTGGAGGAGGAAGAGAGGAGATGCAGGAGTAGAATCTTTCAAACCTTTAATAACAATTGTAGGAGTGGAACAAACGCTGGAGTGGAAACAAACAATAACTTTTAACATCTAACATTACTTTACAAGGACTGCCAAACATGAACAAAACTAGAGGGTTTATATACACAGGGAAACTGATGAGGGTATGTCATACAGGTGGGTAACGATGGAGTGATTAGGGCAGTAGATTCTGGGAAACGTAGTGCAGGAGAAAACTTCAAAATAAGGGTCCTTGAACATGGTGGAGACAAACTGTGACACAATGATGATGGGAAGAGTTAGGAGCAGACGAATTGCAATGTTCAAGTTTCCATACTGATCTAGAAGTTGCTCCTTATAGATGTAATCTAGCAAGTCTCTTTGAAAGGTAGATGCCTGATCAGAAATGTATGAACAGCAGCCCTGACCTCCATCACTAAATCCTCTAAATGAGTGTCATGTAAGGCTTTCTCCAAATGTTTGCAGTTGTGTTCAAGTTTTCCACTCTGCATTGTGTGTGTGTCAAGTTGTGTGTGTTTTTTAACTGACCACAGCTCTGCCCAAACTTGAAAACTGCTTTATCTCTGATGAACGCAAAGGACAACTCAAATCTGTTCACTTTATGATTTTTTATTTCTTCAAGATGGTTTGATAGATTAGGGATGAGACAGAATAGGTTGATAACCTTTAAAATACACAAACCAAAAGCATGAATTAGTTACAAATAAATCACAAATTAGTCACAAATCAATCTCAATACAACTTTCTCAAAGTAATAATAAATAAATGCTACGGAATCCTCAAACCAAACAAAGTCATTCAGATCAACCTAGGATCTCTAATAATAAAAATACCAATCCCGTAATTAAACTTATACAAATGCTTAGAGTAGCGTTACAATAATAAAGTCTTCCTCATTTAATTTAAATTGTATGTTACAACCAAGCAAAAGCAAACATATGAACATAGAGAAGCCTGAACTCAACACATTCAAACACATTTTGATCTTATACTGTCCTACCAGTTGCGTCTTTGAGATGATCAGGAGCTGTGGTCATAGTAGCTTTTCCCAGGAACAAGTGAGAGAGAGTGAGCCAACTGAGCGCTCCACAAACATTTCAATGCCATGGACTTCCTGTGGGCAGGCAAATATGGTCCCAAGAGCACTTCCCAAAAGTTGGTTCCACCAACTTTTGTTGCATGGTTGCCCCCTGCAGTTTGGGAGTGTTCTGGGAGTGACCTGAATATGGGCTTAGAGTGCTCAGTACAGCTTGTAACCACGAATTGACACAACAGCGTGTCAAGTTTTCTTTTGAGAACAGAAAACCATACAGAACGTAAAAACAATCCAGCTTATAGAATCTGTCTTTCTGACGTGTCAACCAAGGGGAGAAAAATGTCTCTGTGGAAAGACTCATCTGGAGTGGATTGTGTATGCTCTCTGCCCTCACACAGGAACTACCGTGATGTTTTGAGCTGTCTTTTCTCAGGCAATGTCATTTAAATATCCAGAGCTTCTGCTATCTCTCTTGCATTCGTTTGACAATCAGCAAGTCCACTTTCTCTGAAGTATTCTCACACTCCCTGAATTTCCATTTTAATTGTTTCTAGTGAAACATTTGGCCTTTGAAGAGTTTTGCCCACATGGTTAACGTTATACAAGACATTGTATCAGATTACCACATATAGCACAAAACATCAGGTCATTAGCTCATTCCATATGCTTTGTAAATTGTCGCTGAGTTTTTCTTCTCCACAGCAATTGTCTGGAGGGCAGACAGTACTTTCACAATCTCTGGCAGATGGTAACGTTCCACCTCCATGCTATCAATCTGAGCCTCCCATCTTGTCGTTGACAAAGATTTCCCAGTGAGATGCTTTACATGTTGCTGTAGTACTGCTCAATGCTGCGCAGATGAGCTGAAGAGATGATACAACCTCTGCAGAACACCAAAGAAAGAGATTGATGCCATTGTTGACTTGGCTGCATCTGCCAAAACCAGGTTCAGCGTGTGACTGCTGCATGGGACACACAATGCCTTGTTGTTCAGTTGCAAGTTTCTTGGCTGAACCTCCTGATTACTGCCCATCATATTGCTTCCATTGTCATAGGATTGGCCATGGCAATCTGAAATATTCAAGCTCTGGTTTTCCAGTTTCTCCAAAATGGTATCATACAGACATTTTCCAGATGTGTCCTGTACATAAACAAATCCAAAGAATTGTTCAGTGATGGAGGCTCCAATAGAGGATTCACAATATTTCAGAATAGCTGATGTCAGGAGAAAAATCCATAATGACAGAATAGTACTTTGCCCTGGTCACCCTGCTAACAATTATTTTGTCTCCAATTGATGTTATGATCTCATTCTGTATGGTACTGCTAAGGTAATGGACCTTTACTTTGTCTTGAATTCTGCTGATGTGTTCATTTAGATTACTGTGGCAGCGGGGGTGTGGTCAAGCGCCCGTCCGGGAGAGGAAAGCGGTAAGGGCGCTTACACCTGAGCTAAATTATGCCTAACACCTGTCTCTAATTCCAGTGAGGACGAGGAGAGCGGCATAAAAGCAGACTCCGAGCCTCCAGTGGGAAGAGAGAGCAAAAAGCAACTCAGTGTGCTGTATGAGTTCTGTTATAAAGTACTATTTGTAAAACGGCAATAAAAGCCTACCTTCAGTTATTGATCCCCGTTTCCTGTGTCGTCCTTGACCATCCTTCCCGTAGCATTCTACAATTACATAATTCTGCTGATGTGTTCAGCTAGATGACATATATGGCAATCACTCTCCTTATAACACATTTCCAGTGTTACACTTAAAGCTGCATCAAATCGTGATTTACATAATCAATGGGGGTTTTAGTGAGCAACCTCTTCTGAATATTATTGTAATGAATGCAGGAGGAGGCAGACGAGGAGTGAGGATCTACACGCGGGCTTTATTTAACAACGGTGAAAACAAATAAGATAGGAACAAAGGAAACGTCCACGATGGGAAAATGAAACCAAAAACATGAAAACATACAAGGGTACACGAAATGAGTCAGCAGGGTAAAACATAGGCATCCAGGCATCTACAAATATCAGTGATCGACTGATTTGGAGAATGGAGAAACAGCAGGGTTTAAATACACAGGAGACATGATGATGACAAACGACAATCAGGTGAGCACAATGACACAGGGCTGGCAGTGATAAGGGCCGGGAATCATGGGAAGTGCATGACAATTGACAAGTGAGACACGGGGCAGACAACAGGGGATCGTGACAGACGCTCCTCAAAAAACATGAAAAGGGAATACCCAAAAAAAAAACAAAAATTGTCCAAGGAGTGAGGGGGGGCAGGCAGACCAAAGAGGGCACAAGGGGAAAACAGACAGTCCAAAGGGGCACAAGGGGCAGACAGGCAGTCCAAGGGGGCACAGAGGGCAAGAAGGCAGTCCAAGGGAAGCACACGGGGCAGACAGGAAGTCCAAGGGGCACAGAGGGCAAGAAGGCAGTCCAAGGGGGCACAGGGAGCAGACAGGCAGTCTAAGGAGGCACAGGGAACAGACAGGCAGTCCAAGGTGGCCACAAGACGAGGACTGAGTCAGGTGGCCTGGGAGCTGGCCACAGAGCAAAGACAGGCCCAGGAGGCCTGGGAGGCAGCCACAGGACAAGGACAGGTTCGGGAGGCCTGGGAGGCAGCCACAGGACAGGGACAGGGACAGGTTCAGGAGGCCTGGGAGGTGGCCACATGACAGGTTTGGGAGGTCTGGGAGTCGGCCTCAGGACCACAGCCATGGGGAACTCCGAGGGCGGAGCCGAGGTAGGTGGAGCCGTGGACTGCTCAGGAGGCGACATCGTAGAAGGCTCCGGAGGCGGAGCTGAGGGAAGGCTCTGGAGGCAGAGCCCTGGGAGGCTCGAGAGGCGGAGCCCTGGGAGGCTCAAGAGGTGGAGCCCTGGGAGGCTCAAGAGGCGGAGCCCTGAGAGGCTCAAGAGGCGGAGCCCTGAGAGGCTCAGGAGGCGGAGCCCTGGATGGCTCGAGAGCTACTGGCGCTGGCTCTGGGACGGTCGAGGCTACTGGCGCTGGCTCTGGGAAGGTCGAGGCTACTGGCGCTGGCTCTGGGACGGTCAAGGCTACAGGCGCTGGCTCTGGGACGGTCAAGGCTACAGGCGCTGGCTCTGGGACGGTCAAGGCTACAGGCACTGGCTCTGGGACGGTCAAGGCTACAGGCGCTGGCTCACTGACGTTCGAGGCTGCAGGCACTGGCTCACTGACGTTCGAGGCTACAGGCACTGGCTCACTGACGTTCAAGGCTGCAGGCACTGGCTCACTGACGTTCGGGGCTGCAGGCATTGGCTGGTTGGAGGCGGAGCTGAGGGAAGGCTCTGGAGGCAGAGCCCTGGGAGGCTTGAGAGGCGGAGCCCTGGGAGGCTCATGAGGCGGAGCCCTGGGAGGCTCAGGAGGCGGAGCCCTGGATGGCTCAGGAGGTGGAGCCCTGGATGGCTCGAGAGCTACTGGTGCTGGCTCTGGGACGGTCGAGGCTACTGGCGCTGGCTCTGGGATGGTCGAGGCTACAGGCGCTGGCTCTGGGACGGTCGAGGCTACAGGCGCTGGCTCTGGGACGGTCGAGGCTACAGGCGCTGGCTCTGGGACGTTCGAGGCTGCAGGCGCTGGCTCACTGACGTTCGAGGCTGCAGGCGCTGGCTCACTGACGTTCGAGGCTGCACGCACTGGCTCACTGACGTTCGAGGCTACAGGCACTGGCTCACTGATGTTCAAGGCTGCAGGCACTGGCTCACTGACATTCGGGGCTGCAGGCATTGGCTGGTTGGCCGTGGTATGCATGAGCTCTGGTTTGTTGGGACATAGAGGGCAGAGCCACGGGAGGTTCTGGGGACGGAGCTGTGGTAGGCAGAGGCTGGAGAGCAGAAGCCTTTCCTTTTCTCCTCCTCCTCCGGGCGGACTAGACTGGCAATGCTGGATCACTGACCGTGGCTGGCGTGGGCTCAGGCTCGCTGACCGTGGCTGGCGCGGAAAGCCCAGATGCGGGAGCCGGGATCAAGAGAGGTGGTTCCCCGGCAGCGAATTCCTTCACGACGAGTCCCACATACTCCTGCCAGGTGTAGTCTCCGGTCTCCGGTAACTCCCACCATCGGTATTTTGGTAAACCGAACCGGTACGTTACCTTCAGGACCTCGTCATTCCAGCCGGTGTAACTGGCCACGCAGGAGAAAAAGTGGGTGAACTCCCGCACTGATAAGTCCGCCTGTGTAAGTTCTTGGAGAAACGCCGCTAGATCCATCTTTGGTCGATTGTTCTGTAACGAATGCAGGAGGAGGCAGACGAGGAGTGAGGATCTACACGCGGGCTTTATTTAACAACGGTGAAAACAAATAAGACAGGAACAAAGGAAACATCCACGATGGGAAAATGAAACCGAAAACATACAAGGGTACACGAAATGAGTCAGCAGGGTAAAACATAGGCATCCAGGCATCTACAAACATCAACGATCGACAGGGGAATGGAGAAACAGCAGGGTTTAAATACACAGGAGACATGATGATGACAAACGACAATCAGGTGAGCATAATGACACAGGGCTGGAAGTGATGAGGGCCGGGAATCATGGGAAGTGTAGTGCATGACAATTGACAAGTGAGACACGGGGCAGACAACAGGGGACCGTGACAATTATGCTAGCTTTCCATATTGTCAACATGTGCCTTTGAATACTCAGTTCTTTTAAATGACTGGCTTTATTTTTTCATGTGCAAAATCCTCCTTTGGTCAGAGTATTTTCACATTTTCCAAACAGTATGCTTGCAAAGCAGAATACTGCATCTGTGCTGACAGAGTATACAATCCACTATCTCTTGATTTTCTCTAAATTTTTCATTACCATCTCATAATTTTTTTTTTGTGAACCGCCGAGGAACCTTTTCATTATTTTGTGGAAAAATTGCATCTTTGACATTTTTGCCTTTTTTTGTTGTTGCAATTTTACAATGCTCATGATGACTGAAGATACGGTACTTGGCCATTTTGCAGGGTCATCAGACAAGAGGCAGCTTGTACTACCTTTCTGAGAGCAAAGCTGCTACATGTGATGAGACTGGGAGTGAATGATCTATCCTCATCATTAGCTGTTAGTGGTTGCAATGTCGACAAGGCTGAAAGTACAAAAAAACAAACAGAAGCTATATTGTCATAAAACACTTTTACGAGGCACATAACAGTATATCAGTGCCTTTAGGACACACCGAACTCACTGTTTTCACTGTCAGGGGGGACTGGGGAATATTCTTTCGGTGATGGTGGTGACAAAAACTTAAATAATACTCCTGCATATATAAAATATGGTTAGTATCTGTAATTAATTTAATATTAAACAACTTTATTTTTACTAGTCTAAATAGTTTACTAATGCTTAATGAAACAAGTAATGCCCTTATAATGAAGAATCTTTTTTTTATTTATCAAAACGTGAAATTAGTAACCTAAAGAAACATGGTGCTATTTGTTAACATTAGTTAATCAATTTCATTAGGTATCATGAACACATAAATACAGTATTTAGAGAATGTATTAATCATAGTTAATGTTTGTTTTAATGTTTAGTTTACATTAGTTAATTTAGAAATTTCTAATGCTAACATTTAAAACATATATTATTAAATGCTGTTAAATTATTGTCATTGTTCCCCTTCTGTCACTCACTCGACGTTGTGTTGAATGTAGTGACACAAGGGGTCTTTCTTGAGAGTCTCGCGTACCTTTGAACTTGAGAAAAGGCCAATGAGAAATTGGAAAACAGAATTTGCATGTTCCGGCCCCGGACATACAGGGATAAAGGGAAGCGGGCGTGCGTCTGTGAGTCAGATTTTCTCTTCGGAGCAGAGTGGTTGTGCAGCATCAAGCTGAGTCTCACTGCTGTTCCACTCACCTCTATCAGAGCATTGCTGTTGGATCTACGGCACATTACCAGCAGCTTTCTCCCTCTCTGCACGCTGTGTAGTCCACACCCCTGGGCGCTTCGATAGTGCTTCTGTAAAAGAATGTATACCTCTAAAAGCAAAGTATCTTTCCCTCTAAAAGAGAGTATTTTCATTCAAAAATGAGCAATACACAGCAGGCATGGAACGTCCTTTTCATGTCTTTTCCGCTGAATTTCTCTCCACTCTTGATGGTGATAAGCGCTGCCTCGCATGTCTGGGCTGCGCTCGCACGGAGGCAGCATTTATGTATGGTTTATGTTCTCAATGCGAGAACATAGCCATGGCAATGTTGCAATAGCAGCTTTCTCGCTTCCGAGGGAAAGCCACTTCAGCCGCAACCCATTCCGTGCCTTCTTCCTACGGGATGAAGGCCAACGCGGCCGGTGATGAAGGCGATTTGGGGAGAGCAACGGGCTCGGTTTTGCCGAGTAAATTCCCAACGAACTACCCTCCCTGTATCGAAGAGCGTCACAGCGGCGTCTGGTGCTAATGACTCATCAGGGCTGCCACCTTCAGGCACGGATGTCCGGTATGCTTTCGCGGGCCACAGTGAGCACGAGGCTGGACTGGAAACTTCCGTCCCACCCCTCACGGCTAGTTGATTGGTTCCTCGGGTCAGGGCGCCACTCATAGCCACGCCCCCCCAGTTCCTTTGTTCCCGAAAATGCATGATGAGCTGACGAGGTCGTGGAGGACACATTTGACTACCCAGATTGAACCTCTTCGCTCGTCCGCTCTCACTAACCTTGATGGTGGGGCGGCCCACGGGTACATGGAGGTCCCCCAGGTGGATAGGGCAGCTGCGTTCCACCTGTGCCCCGAGAACTCCACCACCTGTCAGGATCGTCCGGTACTCCTCTCCAAGGCATGTAGGATGATGTCGTCACTGACTTCGAAAGCCTACAGCGCTACTGGACAGGCTGCCTCCACCCTGCATGCCATGGCTGTCCTGCAAGTTCACCAAGCCAAGGCACTTATAGATCTGCACTTGGGTAGTCCTGACCCCGACATAATGCATGAACTGCGTTCTGACACTGACCTCGCTCTCAGAGCCACGAAGGTCAAAGCGTGGGCACTCGGGCAGGCGATGACCACCCTCGTGGTCCAGGAATGTCACCGATAGCTGAACATGGTCGAGATTCACGACTTTGACAAGGCTCGCTTTCTCAATGCCCCCGTCTCCCAGCATGGCCTCTTCAGCGACACCATCGACGACTTCGGCCAGCAGTCTTTGGCGGTAAGGAGGCAGACGGAAGCGATTTCGCACATCATGCCGTGGCGCCGCCCCAGCACGATCTGCGCCCTGTCTGTAAGCACTCCTGAGAGAGAAGACCCAGGGAGTCAGACAATCGCTCCGGAGCTGGTACCAAGACCACTCTGTCCCCTGGTGGAGGGCCAGCAGGAAAATCCTTGTTTTCCCACATTGTTAATAAAAGAGAGATTTCCTCACTTCCTTGGTCATCTAGTCGGTGTGCACTGTTCTCATGGCACCCCGGCACCATGGGCGTCTTCACAGGACCTCCTCCTCAGTCTCTAACCCGCCTACCTCTAAAACAGTTCCAGAGGCTCCTGGGGCATATGGCATCCTCGGCCACGGTCGCGGCACTCGGCTTGATGCATATGAGACCGCTTCAGCACTGGCTTCAGACTCGAGTCCCAAGATGGGCATGGTGCCACAGCACATACCAAGTGTTAATCAACCCTTCCTGCCATCAGACTTTCAACCTTTGGACAGATCTCTGTTTTCTGCGGACTGGAGACCCCCTACAGCAGGTGTCAGACGTGTCGTGGTCACCACAGATGCCTTGATTTAACAAATAGTGTTAATACGAACAAACAAAAATAAAAGTATTTAATATTTATTTATAGTGTAAGTTAAAAGGTATTTCATATGCCTTCCTGTACAGAAATCTGTATACTACAACTAACAAATACAAGTTTTGAAACACTTACTTATTATTTTTTCACATTTTAGAATAATAGTAAAGTCATCAAAACTATGGAATAACATAAATGGAACTATGGGAATCATGTTGTGACTAAACAAAATCTAAAATAAATCAAAACTGTGTTATATTTCAGCACCTTCAAAGTAGTCTCCCTTTGCCTAGAATTTGCAGACATGTACTATTGACATGTAGACAAGCATCTTCTTGAGGTATCACACTGGGATGCTTTTTAAACAGAATTGAAGGAGTTCCCATCTATGTTTGGCACTTATTGGCTCCTTTTCTTAATTATTTGGTCCAATTATTTAATTTTTTTAATTAAATTTAAGTTTTATAATAAAATAAATGAATATGTTGGCACAATTATATTTTTGTCTACAAAACTATTTTCAAACATTTAAGAATACTGCTGACACCATGAACGTGGCGGGGTCTGGGGTGTGTGGCTGGTTGCCAAGGTGTTGCTAGATGGTTACTAATGTGTTCTAAGTTATTTTTAGCTGGACACTTTTCTGTTATTAGGTTGTTCTGTGTGGTTGCTAGAGCATTTCTAGGGTGTTGTTAGGCTTGAATAATGAAAAAATCCAGCTTGATTGAACAAACCTGCTGCTACCCATTTTTAAGTTATGATCCAGCTGTTGAGAACCACTGATTTAAATACCAGCGTAAGGATCCAATCTAATCTAATCAGACCATGAGTTGTGCAGACCATGTATGTTAAAATCTCACATACAAGCTCACATTATTCAAGTAAATACTTGAATGATGTTATACACAAGTGACCTCTAACCTTTTTAATCTTTTATCATTTGCTACTTCAGTAAATGGCCTTTAATAAGAGTGTGTTCGTTGTGACATTAATTCTGAAACACAGGTAACCTTTCTTAAAAATCCACCATGGCTGCAGTGCGATCTTGGCTCCATTGGAAATCCATCAGGATCATGGATTGCCCTAAAACTTTCAAGGTGCTTTAATGAGGAGGTGGGGGTGTCGCCATGGCGATGTGGAGGGGCATCCAATTTCCATTATTGACTGTTGCTGACACTGTGTGGGTGTGTGTGTGTGTGTGTGTGTTTAAATTGGCTTTTGTGGCTGGAGAGATCCCCCTGTTGTAAATCGCGCTGCTGGAACATTTCCTCCTCTTTGGCGCCAACTCTCTCTCTCTCTCTCTCTCTCTCTCTCTCTCTCTCTCTGCTCTCTCTCATTCTCCTCTGACTTTGTTGTCCTAATCAATAGCTAATTCTGTCTGGCGTCACTGAGGCAATGTTAATATCAGGTTCAGGACTTGTAAAGTTGAGTAGCATACTGACTGTAGTGTACTTTCCTGAAACACAACCTTTAAGCAATGTAAAGAATGTTTACGTTTTTGCACAATGGAAAATTCACCCAAAACTCTCAGTTAAATTACTGTGATTTATCTCTCTCTCTCCTGGGGTCCCTCTCTCTCACAAAGGAAAGAAAAAACAATGCTTGCTGACCTCACATAATTTGATAGATATTACCATGACAACTCAATTCATCTCCAGACTGGTTTCAGGAGGGAGCTATAGGCTATATTCACTCTGTCAGGTGTTTGGGTTTGACAACTGTATTTACTTACAGGTTTGAGTCTTGAAATGTCCCGTACATACAACAGCATACAATAGCGGCTGGAACTATGTCTGTATGTGACGAACAACCGAAGTCATAACCTCATTCGAACCGCTTTAACCATAGTGACAGTAACTAAAAGATAACACTGGCATAGTAAATATATAGCTGTGGCAGGGTGGAGGGCGGGCAGGGCCGGGTCGTGATCATACACACCAGGTCCCTTATCAGCCTCAAGCCTCCGAGAGTGATAAAGGTCGACTGCAGAGGATTGTGTGGGAGAGAGATATAGTTTACGGACATGTCCGTCATGTGTGTTTGTGTCTTCTGTTTTAAGTTTATCATTAAAATATTATTTATATTGAAAAGCCGGTTCTCGCCTCCTCCTTTCCATTGACTGCTTTACACTGGTGCCGAAACCCGGGAAGGAGGAGGGATACGCCGTAGTAGAGTTCTCGCCACTACCGTCCACCCCAATGGAGCAGCCGCGGCCATCTGCCGGGGGACGAGGAGCCCGGCTGCCTGGAAGAGGACGACAGCCGCTGACCGTGAGGGGAGAAGGGGCTCCTAACCGACCACCTGGAGTGGTCAGGGCCGCTGCCAGGTGCGGAGGAGTCGCCTACCAGCCGCTGAAACGTGGCGGGGTCTGAGACCGCCGACCGCGAGTGGGGAGGGTCTCGCTGCTGGAGCGGGAGAACCGCTGCCAGGGGCGGGGGAGACCCCTTCTGTTCCCCAAGAACGCGGCGGGGCATTCCGTCCACCAGGGGCTGGAGGTCTGCCTCCGATCCGCCCGGAGAGGTGTGGCTGTCATCCGTTAGAGGGTGGAGGAGTGGCCGAGGAACAAGCTACGGCGTATCGGAGAACTGGCGAGTAAGTGTTTTTTTATAATCTCTCTCTCACTGCCGCTCCGCGTTGGCCTTTTCCCTCTCGTTTAAATTTTTGTGTTTTTTTTTGGGGGGGGTACTACACTGTTACATGAAGTAAACCCCTATTTCCCCCCACCCTATTTAATTATATGTGTTTCCCTCCCCTTGTCCCCTCCCTCACCCAGGTAGACTGGGATGACCTGTCGGCAGATGCAGCAAAAAGGCACGCCCCTCCCCAGGGAAAGAGGGGGGAGGGGGTGTACGTCATGCCGGTTGCTCCCCTGCCTGAGAGAACGAGGGAGGAATGTGGCAGGGTGGAGGGCGGGGCCAGGTCGTGATCATACACACCCGGTCCCTTATCAGGCTCAAGCCTCCAAGAGGGAAAAAGGCCGACTGCGGAGGATTGTGCGGGAGAGAGATATAGTTTACGGACATGTCCGTCATGTGTGTTTGTGTCTTCTGTTTTAAGTTTATCATTAAAATATTATTTATATTGAAAAGCCGGTTCTCGCCTCCTCCTTTCCATTGACTGCTTTACACGAGCATTCAGGAATAGTACATTTACAGCATTTGGAAAGCGCGACTCTGAGATCATATTGTGTGTGTTTGTTTTTGCATGTGTGAATTATACAGTATTTTCAGTTGTGGCATGGGGGCGTGGTCATGTGTCGGTCTGCGGGAGAGCGGAAAGGCTCCTCATCTGGGTCGTATTTATCTCTAACACCTGTCTCTCATTATAGTGATGGCAGAGTGAGACCTGAAAAGGCAGGCTAGAGAGAGAAGAGGAGAGAGGGGGAGAGAGACCAGAGCAGACCTGAATTTGCTTTGTGTTTCGCACAAGAGCCCTTTTTGTTTAAGCTTCACTAAGACTGTGTGAGAACAATAAAACACTCAACTTTGACTGTTTGCTGTCTTCTGACTCCTCATTTGCCCAGAACTAAGAACTTGTTACAACAGTATATCCCTGTACGGTGAGCATTATGTTCTACCAATGGAATATTTTTCCTTCAGCAGAGGTGGAATTACAACTACTCTCTTTACAGTACTTGAGTAAATTGAGTAAACATTTTTTAAGTTGAAATAAATAATAGTACTTTTACTTTTACTTGAGTTGATTAAAAAGAAGTATTCAACTTCACAACAATTGTTTTTCACCACAATTACAAAGTACAAAAGAATGCATAATATTTCAGAATTTTTGGGAAGAAGAAATTTATAAGCATTAAATCTGTTGATAAACTCAAACACGCTGTGAAACACGATGGAAGCCCACAGGGCACAGCATCATGATCACAGCAGCTTGCAGAAACTGCCGCCGGTGTACTCTCTTCTCAAGCTTCATAAAGACTATCAGCCCTTTCACTATACAAGAACTTGAATACTGTGATTTTCTGCATATTTTATTTTATTCTGGAAAGGAGCCGTTCATTCAGGTATGAGGGAACCGTCAGACCACGTTTAACCACTGACCAAAATTCACTTGTTTTTAAGGTAGGCAATGTTTTAACTGTGTCAAACATTAATACAATGTAGTTTGACATATATGTGTGGACATCTTGTTAACTTGCTACTATATGTCTAAACAAACTTTTGAAATACCTTACAAAGATACAATACCAGTAGTGTTGGAAATTAATGTGGACTCGGGGCAAAAATGGCATCGAAATTGACAAAAATATCCCCGAAATTCAAAATGTGGGGGCAAAAATGCCCACACGAGTTCCTGTGTTTTATGAATAATATCTGATATAGTTACAATTACATACATTGCAATCTTCTTTTGACTTTTCACTGAACATTATTTTTTTCCCCACCATCTGGTTCCTCGCATCACTTCTATCAATCCTCACGATGCTGTACTGTACTTCCCTGCCTGGTGCTGCTGTTTATCTGTCTGAAAAGTCTCACCCGCTAGAGGCCAAAAGTGGGCAATGGATGGATGTTATATAAAGAAGGTATGAGAAACCACAGAACATAATGTAACCAAGTGCTACCATTTACTTAATAATAATATCTCAATATTTTTAAAAACCGTAATGTTAAATAAGACTTTATTATTAAAACTGTAATACAATAATACATATACAGAATACATTTCCTCCTCTATGATATTGCATTTTATTAGTTTTGTACAGTATGTTAACTTAATAGCCAAATACTTGAACATACATGAATGAGAATAAACCTGAAATAGGAATGTGTCTCAAACAGTTCCAGAGGCTCCTGGGGGATATGGCATCCTCGGCCGCAGTTGCACCGCTTGGGTTGATGCATATGAGACCGCTCCAGAACTGGCTTCAGACTCGTGTCCCAAGATGGGCATGGAACTGTTTGTGAGGAACTGCTGTGCCTGGCTTGAAGCGAGCCAGGAACGTGAGCACTGACTACGTGCGCTCGGTTGTGAGGCGTGCTGACATTGAGTCTCATCCAAACCGAGAAAAGAGATGCTCTGAACCGGAGAGAGCTTACTTTTTTCTCAGTTTACCTGAAGCCCTAAGTGGCTGAGGTTCGCGAGCACCTGGTCCCTGTGGGCGCATACTAACTCTCGAGAGCGCGCTAGGACGAGCCAGTCGTCGAGGTAGTGGAGTATGCGGAAGGCGACTTCCCATAGCGGGGTAAGGGCTGCCTCTGCGACCTTGGTGAAGATGAGAGGGGACCGGGACAGGCCGAAGGGGAGGACCATGTACTGATACGCCTGGCCGTTGAACACAAATCCTCAAAAGGGTCGGTGTTGAGGCATGTGGAGGTACGCATCCTTCAGGTCTACCGCCGCGAACCATTCTTGATACTGTACACAGGTTAGAATTCACCTCTGAGTGAGCATTTTTAACGGGACTCTGTGTAAAGTCTGGTTGAGAACTCGCAAGTCCGAGATTGACCGCAACCCACTGGGTATGATGAAGTAAGGGCTGTAGAAACCCTTCTTCATCTCGGCTGAAGGGACAGGCTCTATTGTGTCCTTGAGTAGCAGAGTGTAAATCTCTGCTCGTAAGGTGCTGGCGTTTTCGCCATGCATTGGTGTGGAGCGAATACCGCTGAAACGAGGCGGGAGCCTGGCAAATTGAATCGCGTAGCCGAGTCGGATGGTCCTGGCCAGCCATCGCAACAGGCTGGAAGCGCAAGCCATGCATCTAAGCTCCATGCAAGGGGCACTAACGGGACGATCGTTTGGACGTACCGGGTGGGTCCTCGTGGCGGGGGGAGCAGGTAATAGTGCATTGGGAGGCAAAGGTGCGTCCCAAGGCTTGAGTGCTGAGAAAAAACTCAAAGCACTTACCTACCTCCGTGCACCCGGCAGGGGGCGGGTTATAGACAGAGGAGGAGAACCTGCAGGGACGTCCTCGAGACTCGTCAGCGCTGGCATGCAGTCGTGGGTCCGGAGGAGATGGCCGCATCTGGGGAACCGGGACTGCAAGGTTTTGGTGCTGGGGTGCCGTGAGAACAGTGCGCGCCGGTCTGATGACCCAGGAAGCAAGGGAATTGCTCTTTATTGACAATTTGGGTAGCGCAGTCCAAAGAGGGGTGCGGTGAAGAAAAAGGGAGAACTGAGGATTCTCCTCCCGGCCCTCCACCGGGGGACGGAGTGGCCTTGCTACCAGCTCCGGAGCAAACATCTGGCTTCCTGGGTCCACCATCTCAGGAACGTTTAGGGGTTTTAGGGGCCCTAGAGGGAGTCCTGGAGACGGGGGGCATATGCCACCAGCGGGGCGCTCGACAATGGGGCCGAGAGCTCGGCCCAAGTTGAGGCAGAGCTGCGTTTGCTTTTTCTTAAGGGGGATGCCCATGGCAAGCAGACGGGGGACAGCCTGTGCTACGACGGTGCGGCATGAAGTGGGAGATGGCCTCCGTCTGTTTCTTCACTGCTGAAAACTGCTGGGCGAAGTCGTCGGCAGTGTCGCTGAAGAGAACGAACTGGGAGACGAAGTGAGCCGCACTCATACTAAGCTTGGAAGGAAGCAAGCAAGCGTCCCGGGAGGCGGGTGGTTCGTGGGGTTTTACCCAGCAAAACCGAGCCCTTCATCATCCCCGAATCGCCTTCAATGCCAGCCGGGTCATCCTCAATCCCGTGGGAAGAAGGAATGACATGGGGGGGGGGGGGGGTGGCTGAAGTGGCTTTCTCTTGTGAGAAAAGAAAGCCGCGATCGCAATGTTGCAATGGCTATGTTCTCGCTCTGAGAACATAAACCATTCATAAAAAGCTGTCTGAATGTGTTCGCAGCCCAGGCACACAAGACAGCTTTTATTAACGTCAGAAGTGGAGAGAAATAGACGGCATTCAGGAACTACACAGCGGAAAAAAAGGGCATCTTTAAAAAGACGCGTCCTGAAAAGGACGTTCAACGCTCACTTGTGTATGTTACTCTTTTACCAGAATCAAACTCTTTTAGTGGAGTATAAACTCTTTCAGAGAAGTCAACTCTTTTATAAGAGAAGTGCTTTCAAAGCGCCCAGGGGCAGCGTCTGCTTGGCATGCTAAGAGGAGAAAACCGCTGGAATGAGCCATCAGATCCAACAGAAAGCTCTCTTGCAGAGGTGGGTTTAGTAGTCGTGTGTCACACAGCTCGCTAATCACACAACCGTTCGACTCCGAAGAAAAAATCTGTCAGGCATTCGCTCGCCCGCTCCCTTTATATGGTATGTCCGGGTGGGGCGTGCAAATTCTATTTGCCAACTTGACATTGGCCTTTTCTCAAGTTCAAGTTCAGAGGTACGCGAGGCTCTCAGTAGAATCCCCTTGTGTCACTACAATCAAAACAACGTCCAGTGAGTGAAAGAAGGGGAACAGCAGATTATTGGTTACTGAATGTCAATTTTTCCAATAATGCATTATGTTTAAAATTTTCTGAAAGGTACTCCCATACAACTCTTACTATTCAGCAATATGTATTATGCATGCTGTGCATATTATGTACATTTTCAGTATGTGTGGAATACCTGGATGACCATACATTTGCCAAAATGTGCAGTACACAATAGAGGACACATGCAACGTTTAAATACTTTGCAGTATACTGTGCATGCAAAGCATTTAATAAATAAGCTAGTGTTTCATTCTGCCATGTTTTTTTTGGACATTGTATCATGGTACCTTCGAGTAATATGTAAATAACTTGGTAAATGAATATGGTATTCAGTACCATGGCATATAGCCAAGAAAAATGGTACATCTGATACCGTAACTGTACCACAGGATCACCACAGTACTTTTGTAAATGCTCTCTTTTACTCATTCTTTTTAGTTGGTAATTTCCTTTGATAATGAATCTGATGTCCTCCCCTCTATGTTCAATGACCAATATATCACCAAAATACCCTCAACAGGATACATAATATCCCAGACTGGACAATAATCCATCTTAATCAATATTCTTTATTGTTCCAGTTACTACCATCGTGACAGCAGTTTAATTTAAGACATTAGCATATTAAGAGGTGTTTCAGATGAATAATCACTCTTAAGATATATGCTCCCAAGTTCTAATGTCCAGTTACAGAATAAAATATAAACACAAAACCTGCAATTAGTTTAATTGGATTGCAGTATTAGTAAGGACTAAAACAAAGAGAGCAACAATGTGATTTTATGATGTCACAATAAAATGACTTCACTTATTAAGATGTCATCTTAAACGCTTGAGTTCTGAAAATCTATCTCCACACTTTTAATAATACAGAACATGATTACACATTAACCAAATTTTTTCTTTAAATACATAATTACAGGAATATTAACAGGGTTGTTACTTATTGCATTCATCACTGTCTTTTTTTATTTTGTTTGAGAAATTTGGTTCTTTATGGAAGTATGATTTGATTTCATCCATTCCTCATCCTGTTCTGTCATGGGCTTGAGCAGCTTTGCTTACCGTTCAACAACTGACCGTTTGATCCTCTTAACTTTTGGACAGACCAGAGTACAGTGAAACCAATGAGTGGCAAATAAAAGCCTTGTCTTGACTTTCATCTGATAATGTGATTCAAATGTGTTTTACTGATGTTCAGTTGCAACTGTGACAGGGTAGGTCAAGCTCATGAGTGTGCATGTATTCAGACACATTTAATAACAATAACAGAAGAAATTAGTTTGTCCTTGACTGCACTAGACAAACATTATGCAAAACAAAATTCAATTGCATAAAAAAGTAATTTTAAGTGACCTCAGAAACATGTCATTGTAATGGATTGTTCTATGCCTATTGGATCTTGTTATCGTCACACACCCTCAAATGGAATCATAAAAGGAAAATAATTTCCATACATTGATATGCATTGTATTCAAGACCAAAAATCTGACAACAAGGAATGATTTATCTGATTGTAATGTTATTGTTTAATTCTTTGTTATGCCAGAGACGACTGGGGGCTTTTTATCTTTTCTCCTCAACGAATAGTATTAAAGGATAATTTTATAACGGTTGTTCATAATTACTGTTTTTTTCAATCGCTTTGGCTATTTTTTGAAACAGTCTTAACATTCTCTAAACTGTAAGCATCACAACTCTATTGCATGTCTGCAAAATGTAGTAACTCACCCAAAACCTTTTATTCTTGCTTCAAAACCAAGTTATTGTGTCAGTAAATTGGCCAAAGCCATAAAAATTTAAAACTAAATTTGTCATCGTGGATGAGCCGTACTTGTCAGAAAGTTTAGTTTCACCATGGCAGCCAACCCTGGAACTGTATTTTATATACAAATTTCATTTTTGTTCTACAGTTTTGTTGACACTGACTGCTTACTGTAATATACAAGAATGTCAGTTTTTTCTGGCTGAATCCTATTGTATCACACTGAGCATTTTAGATACGGCATTTAATTTTTTATCAATGTATAGAAATGATTTGCCTTTTATGTTTCCATTTGAGGGTGTGTGACTATAACAAGATCCATTTAAGGGGCGGCTGTGGCTCAGTTGGTAGAGCGGGTTGGCCACTAATCGCAGGGTTGGTGGTTTGAATCCTGGCCCACATGACTCCACATGCCGAAGTGTCCTTGGGCAAGACACTGAACCCCAAGTTGCTCCCAATGGCAGGCTAGCACCTTGCATGTAGTAACTTGGTGTATGAATATGTGTATGAATATGTGTATGAATATGTGTGTGAATGGGTAAATGAGTCACAGTGTAAAGCGCTTTGAATACTGTTAAGGTGAAAAAGGCGCTATATAAGTGTAGACCATTTACTATACCGATTTCAACAGTAGGTAAAAGTTTACTGGGAAAAGTCGATACTCTACAGTACTGTAGTACACAGAAAAAAATATATGCTCATTTTTATGTATGCAGTGAATTTATTTTTGTAGCAATGTGTTACATGTAAACAGAAAATTCACATTTGCATGTCCATTTTTATACATTTCTGACATGTTTATAGTGAACAATGAAAAAAACATTCCATGTCATAGATATTTATAAAATATACATGTATGTCTGACAGTTCCCTGTCTGTCGCTCACTCGACGTTGTGTCGAATGAAGCGACACTAGGGGACTTTCTTGAAGGCCTCGGTTACCTCTGAACTTGAGAAAAGGCCAATGAGAATTTGGCAGACAGAATTTGCATGTCCCTCCCCTGGACATACGGGTATAAAAGGAGGGAATCGTGCATCTGTTCATTCAGATTTCTTCTTCGGAGCCGAGCTTTTGTGCAATCAGCGAGCTGAGATCAATTCTGTTCCACTCACCTCTGTAGAGCATTTGCTGTTGGATCTATGCCGCATATCAGCAGCTATCTTCTTCTCTGCACGGCAGTGCAGCTTTCCCCTAGGTGCTTTAGCAGCGCTTCTAAAAGAGAGTATTTCTCTAAAAGAGTTTATTTCTCTAAAAGAGCACACACAGCAGGCATTGAACATCCTTTTCAGGACACGTCTTTTTAAAGATGCCCTTCCACCCCTCTGTAGTTCCTGGATGCGGTCGATTTCTCTCCACCACCTTCGGGTCGGCACGCCCAGTCTGAAGCTGACGCCCAGATGGCCGACATGATTGCCCCGGGCCGCCGTAAGAGGGGGATTGGACTGGAAACCTCTGTCTTCCCCGCATTCCTCACGGCTAGAAGATTGGTTCACCGGGTCTGGGCGGTGCTCGCGGCCACACCCCCCCGGTCCCTTTCTTCCTGGAGGTGCATGATCAGCTGACGAGGTCGTGGAGGGCACCTTCTACTGCCCGCAACCGATCTCCTCACTCATCTGCTCTCACTTCCCTCGACAGCGGCCCACGGGTATTTGGAGGTCCCCCAGGTGGTCAGAGTGGTTGCGATTCACCTATGTCCAGAAAATGCCACTACCTGCTCTGCCCTGCTGGCCCTGCCAGGTACGTCAAAAATGATCGTCTAAAAATTGTAGACAGTTGTACTTACTCTTTTGTATACGTGCCAAAACACGTGCAATTTGCTTAAATTACAGTAATATGAATGAAATGAAATTCATATCTGGTGTGTACAAGAAACTAACTGTTCCAATATTTGAACTTAATGTTTTGAAAAAAATTATTCTCATTCGAGAATTGAGCCAAAGCAATTGACAATAGCTGTAAAAGCAACAAACTTATTAACCTGACTGATCAGAATTTAAAGCCAGTGAATATGTAATAAATAAAGGGCCAGTACAAAAGTCATGAGACACATGGGAAATAAGATTTTATGTTATTTTTTAATATTATAGATTATATATTTTTTGTAAATGAGATAGGAAGGTAACTATGATGGACGGACAGACAGATAGATAGAGAGAAAGATTGAAAATAAAGAGAGATATACAGACAGACAGACAGACAGTTAGATTAGAGAAACAGATAGATAGACAGACAGACAGATGATAGATAGATAGACAGACAGACAGACAGACAGATAGAAAAGAAAAATAGATATACAGACAGAAATACATACAGAAAGATAGATAGATAAGACAGACAGAGAGATAAACAGACAGAGACAGATATATATATATAAAAGAGAGATATACAGACAGACGGACGGACAGACAGACAGACAGACAAGTTAGATAGATAGATAGATAGATAGATAGGTAGATAGAAAGAAAGATAAAAGATAGACAGACAGACAAGATAGACAGATAGATAGATAGATAGACAGACAGACAGACAGACAGACAAGATAGATAGATAGATAGACAGACAGACAGATAGATAGAAAGAAAAATGATAGATAGATAGCTAGATAGCTAGATAGATAGATAGATAGATAAACATACATACAGACACTGTGTGTGTGTGTATGTGTGTGTGTGTGTGTGTGTGACTGTGTACGATTCAGCCAGCTGTCTGGCACTGATGAATGAATGTGTCTATGTCTCGTCAGGGCAGGATCAGTTTATGTCAGAGTTGGCATAGTGCATTTACTCTCTGAGATGAGGGCGCCCCTTGCATTTACTCCTGCTGCCAATCAACTATTATCTGATCCTGTTTCCACTCCGACTGGAGGAAGGTCAACCAGTGTGATTGTGTTAGCAAAGAAAAACTCAGCTTCACTGCACGACTTCCAGTGGCTTCAGCAGCCCACAAACTGGGTTAGTTTAGACCTGCGCACGCAGGCACGCATGCACGCACACACACACACACACACACACACACACACACACACACACACACACACACACACACACACACACACACACACACACACACACACACACACACACGTACACGCACACAAACAAACAAGGCAAGGGAGGGGAAGGAAACAAAGAACATCCTGACTGACCCTCACAGAGAACACAACATATATTAGCATTATCCGCAGCCTTTGACTGGCAATTTAAATGAACGACCCACTGTGATAAACAACTCATGCAGGTAACTGAGGACACAAGTCAAGAATGGAGACTAAGCCTCTAGTTCCAATGAAAAGAGCAATTGTAATAGAATACATTATAAAACATATAGCTTTGACTCTAAATTCTGGTTGGATGATCTGTGTTCAAATTGTAAAATGCTGATAAATGCACCTGTTACCATACATTCTACAGGCCCATTTATATGGCAATTTGTTACATTGCTTGCCAACTGTAAATAGCCTACAGTTAGCATAAATAAACTATTATCAAACAACTCTTACTGCTTCTGCAGTACTGTATATGTAAACTGTGCAAAGTATGGATGATCCCAACACAATACATTTTTGACCTACAGCAATATCTCTTTCTTGACTTCAATTTTGGTAACACTATAAGTTAATGTTCCCTTTGTTGAGGGGTTCTGTTTGAAAGAGGGCATACTTCCAAAAGAGAGTATTTTCCCCTCTAAAAGAGTCTATTTTCACTCAAAAAACAGCTATACACAGCAGGCATTGAACTTCCTTTTCTGGACACGTCTTTTTCAAGATGCCCTTCCGCCTCTGTGGAGTTCCTGGATGTGGTCGATATCTCTCCAAAACTAACGGTCACACCTAGGCAGCGTTTGTGGATGGGTCCGCTTGGGTCAGGGCGCCGCTCCCAGCCACGCCCCAGAACCGACCTCCTCACTCTTCCACTCTCACTACCCTTGACGGTGGAGCGGCCCACGGGTACACGGAGATCCCCCAGATGGACAGAGTTGTTGCGATCCACCTGTGCCCTGAGAATCACCCAGTACTCCCCTCCAAGGCCTGTAGGATGATGTTGTCACTGATCTCAAAAGCCTACAGCACCACTGGACAAGCCGCCTCTGCCCTGCATGCCATGGCTCTCCTGCAGGTCCACCTTGAAGATGTATGTAGCCGCTATCACGGCCCACCAGGACACAGTGGACAGCAAGTCCTTGGGTAAGTACGACATGATTATCAGGTTCCTTAGAGGCGCCAGGAGGCTGAATCCTCCCCGGCCAAGCCTGTTGCCCTCCTTGGATCTCTCAGTGGTCCTCTTGGGCCTTCAGAGACCCCCCTTCGAGCCGCTTGAATCAGTTGAGATTGAAGACGCCCTCCTGCTAGCCCTAGCTTCCATCAAGAGGGTTGGGGACCTGCAAGCATTCTCTGTCAGCGACACTTGCCTCAAGTTTGGTCCGGCAGATACTCACGTCATCCTATAACCGCGACCGGGCTATGTACCCAAGGTTCCTACAACCCCCTTCAGGGATCAGGTTGTGAACCTGCAAGCACAGCCCTGGGTGGAGGCAGACTCAGCCTTTTCGTTGCTGTGTCCGGTACCTGCTTTGCGTATCTATTTGGACCACACGCATAGCTTTAGATGTTCTGAGCAGCTTTTTGTCTGCTTCGGCAGATGGCGGAAAGGGAACACTGTCTCCAATCAGAGCTTAGCTCACTGGGTCGTTGACGCTATCTCCTTGGACTACCAGACCCAGGCCATGCCCGCCCCCTTGCGGGTTCGAGCACACTCAACAAGAAGTGTGGCATCCTTGTGGGCACTGGCGAATGGCACCTCCCTAGCAAACATCTGCAGAGCAGCGGGCTGGGCAGCACCCAATACCTTTGCGAGGTTCTCAGGGTTTAGTCGGTCTCCTCCCGTGTTTTGTCAGGTCCGAACCGGTAGACTCGGTAATACGGAACAGCTGACCGGGTGTTCCGCTTGCACCTAGTACCCTTCACCAAAGTGATCCAGTGTGCTCTCTCCCAGGTTAGCCAGTAAGCTCTCGCTTCCAGGATGTTCTTCCTCCCTCGCCTTCTGGCCTGCGAATTCAGAGGAGGAATTTGTGGCCAGACCCACTACGAGCCGCAAGTGCTCTGTACTGGGCTAGGGCTCCACAAGCTTAATTCCCTCTTCAGGCAACTCCCTGTGATGTATTTTCCACGGTATGGTCCCCCTGTCGGCGGACCCGCATCTCCCTTGGGCAGTCCCTCTTTCCCCGGTCGCTGTATTTGTAGAGCTGCTCCCTCAACAGGTAGAACCTACCACTGTGCCACTTCCACATGTGGCTTGACAACCCATTGGCCACATGTCACCTCCCCCCAGTCTGGGCAGGATGTGGTCTCCGCAGGTTCTTTTCCCCCTGAAATAATAGGAACGGAAATGATTGCCTTCCCCGACAGATTTCATAGCGTTAAGATAGCCCTGGCAGGTTTGCTCCCATGATAGTCATGTTGCCTGTTCCCCCCTTAGGGGTGCTGGGAACCTAAGGTATATGACCCCTTTTTCTGGTGGTGTTGGTGAGGGTTACATGTGGCCGATACAGTTGCTTCTAGCACGCAGTAGCTTGCTTGCACCTGCGTCAGCAGTTCACATAACACGGCCTAGTGCATGGCGTTTTTAAATGAGATGCACTAGAATGTCATGGTTACTGTTGTAACCTCCATTCCCTGATGGAGAGAAAGAGACGTTGTGTCCCCCTTGCCACAACACTAGACCTACCACTGTAAACAGCCATACCTTATTCTCTGCTCTTCAGTGCAAAAACCTGACTGACAGACGCACGCCCGCTTCCCTTTATACACGTATGTCCAGGGGCGGGACATGAAAATTCTGTCTGCCAATATCTCTTTGGCCTTTTCTCAAGTTCAGAGGTATGCGAGGCTCTCAAGGAAGAACCCTTGTGTCACTACATTCGACACAATGTCTCGTTCCCTCCATCAGGGAACAGAGGTTACAACAGTAACCATGAAGTTTTTCCACATAAAATGTAATTTAATATGGCATTTAACAGTTTTTTTTTTGTCAGGATGATAACTGGTTGCCACTTACTCTAATGGGTTCCCACGGACACCTGACAAAATCAGGACATTTTAAAGTTGTGTTCCCTTTACAAAAAGCTTCACTATGATGCTGCGCTTTGCTAAGCGCTTTTGGGAACAATCCTGCATTGTGACCAGCTGTGAATATGTGTTGCATCTGATTTTAGACCTTTGAGGCTTGAACCGCTCGGTCAGGGTGTTCAAGTTCAAGATGCTAACTGTCAAGACGGTCGTGTCTCAGATCCAACATTACGATTGGTTAATCAAGATCGATCTCATGGATGCATATTTCCATATTGGAATCCTGCCACAGCACAGGAAGTTCCTGAGGTTTGCTTTTGGGGACGAAGCCTTCCAGTATCGGGTTCTTCCATTCGGCCTAGCCCTATCACCCCGCACATTCATGAAATGCATGGATGCAGCACTGGCTCCTTCGCGACTCCGGGGCATCCGCATTCTGAGACTCAACGTCAAATAGTGTCCATCCAGAACACCCTGAGCAAACTCAGGCTAGGTCAAGGTTGCACTGTTCACCAGTATCAACAAATACTAGGTCTCATGGCATCTGCGTTCACAGTGATCCCTTTGGGCCTGCTCCATATGAGACTATTTCAGCTGTGGCTAAAAGCCAGGGGATTTCATCCAAGGGCCAGTCCCCTAGGGCTAATAAGGGTTACACGCCGCGTGCTTCATTCCCTTGCTATGTGGTTCAGACCCCGGTTTCTTACCTTGAGTCCCACTCTAGGTGCGTCTCGTCGTCACAGGCTGCTAACGACAGACGCCTCCCTGACGGGCTGGGTAGCGGTCTTAAGTGGTCGTCCAGCTCAAGGGGATGGGAGGGTCATCAGCTCGGTTGTCACAGTAACTGTCTCGAGTTGATGGCCCTGAAATACTTCCTCCAGAGGCTACCATGTCTTGGTGCGGGTGTGCAATACAGCGGTAGTCTCTTACAAAAACCATCAAGGAGGTCCACGTTCACGTCAGCTAAATTTTTGGCACGTCGGATTCTCCTTGGGGCCCAGGGCAAACCCCTGTCACTCAGGGCAATTTATATCCCTGGATGCCCGTATGTGGGAGCAGATTTACTGTCCAGACAGAAAATACCGACGGGTGAGTGGAAACTCCACCCCTATGTAGTGGAACAAATCTGGTTGAGACCATAACCACTAAAAGCATAAACTGATCCACATACAGATATTTTGCATGTAAACACTGTTTCTAGCATTCTTTGTGCACAAGTGTTGTGCGCTTGACTGTTGACATTTTGACATCAAAAACTGAGAAAAACTTGATGATTTCAAGTGTCATATAAACACAGTTGTCTTGCAAGTTGATTTTTGGTATTAATTAGCATATAGGTGCGCATGTTTGTGTGTGAATAGCGTGCCTTTGCAGCAGGAAGCAGGACACCTTAGATGCCTGCATTGTCATGTGACACATTCCCTTTTAAGCATGCTATGTTGCGAGGCCTGTTATTTTTACCCAGCGTGCACCTGGACGGCCCCAGACCTTCTCCTGCCTGCCTCGCCTCCACTGCACAGCACCCTCAGATGTTTCTGAAATCACTGTCATCTTCTTGCTCTCTGTCTCTCATTGCCTTTCCCCTGGCACACAATTACAGCAGCTGCAAACAGAATTAATTGGTCAGATTGAAGTTCCAGAGCATTTGATGGCTGTGGAGTATCACTTTCTTCTACTCTCGGCCCTTAAAAAAATCATTTGTAAACTCCCAGGTGTAATTACTGAGAGCCATGATTAATTGTCCCATAAAATTAGCCATGGTCTCGCTTTCATTTTTACTGCGTGGAATATTAATTAATGTTAACTCTCTCTCTCTCTCACTCACTCTCTCTCTACCCCCTCCTCTCTTCTCGATCGGCCTCACATCTTTTGAATATTCAATGCTGGTGTGAACAATCACCAGGGGCTAAATCAGTGCATTAGTGCATCAGCGCTCTCCAATCACTAAAAATACAGATCTGGAATTAAACAGATGAGCTTTGGGTCATGAATAACCTCTCGGAGGTCAGCGGACAGAAGTAAGCAGCTACTTATGTAAATATCATCTCCTCTGGAAGCTGCGAGGTGTCGGGGAGTATGCTAAAGAGAGCCCTGGCTTATGTTGATATGTGGAACATGCGTCCTGCTTGAATTCACCTGTTTATTTAACCTGTCTTATAAATGGCAAGTTGAATGAATCTCATAAAATCATATTCTGCATAGTGTCATAACATAATGTGCACACTGCAATGTCACCTTGAATAAAATGCCATCCCAAAAGAATACATTTGTGTAATAATATGGTAATTCGCACTTAGCTCTGAATATGATTTACAATGTTATATTAGTATAAGAGTTTGAAATTTAGAAATATTAAATGCAGAAAAAAAGAAGAATAGAAATTCAAAAATGAAATATGATACAACAAAATAAGCAGTGGTGGAAAGAGTACTGATTTTTTTTACTTAAGTAGAAGTACTGCTACTGAAGAAATAATTAACTTAAATACAAGTAGAAGTACTTAGAAATATTATGACTCAAGTAAGAGTAAATAAGTAGTTTGCTAAAAAAACTTTGCTAAAATTTCAAGTTACTTTATGAAAATTATATTATATATAGTATATACTATTTAAGTTGTTTTCTATTTTTAGAACACAAAGACATTTTTGTTCTTGAAAGAAATTGATGCCTTCTTTCACCAAGGATGTATTAACTTTATCAAAAATACTGTCAAAATCATTAATTGCCAATATTATTATGGTAATTAATACTGTACATTAATTGTTTTAAGTTTATTTTGAACATGAGGGGTGAATGATTAAGGAATTTAATGCAGGAGTACAATACTGAACTGATGAGGATTGATAGAAGCGGAGAGTGATGATGTGAGGAACCGGAAGGCGGGGAAAAAAATAATGTTCAGTGAAAAGTCAAAAGAAGATTGCAATGTATGTAATTGCAACTATATCAGATATTATTAATAAAACACAGGAACTTGTTGTGTGGGCATTTTTTGCCCAATATTTTGAATTTCGGGGATATTTTTGTCAATTTTAGAAAGAAATTAGTTTCTGACACTACTGGCATTGTATCTTTCTAAGGTATTTAAAAAGTTTGTTTTAGACATATAGTAGCAAGTTAACAAGATATTCACACATGCATGTCAAACTACATTGTGTTAATGTTTGACACAGTTAAAACATTGCCTACCTTAAAAACATGTGAAGTTTGATCAGTGGTTAAATGTGTTCTGATGGTTCCGTCGTACCTGAATGAACGGCTCCTTTCCAGAATAAAATAAAACATGCAGAAAATCACAGTATTCCAGTTCTTGTACAGTGACAGGGCAGAAAGTCTTGAAGAAGCTTGAGAAGAGAGGACACCGGCTACAGTTTCTGCAAGCTGCTGTGATCATGATGCTGTGCCCTGCAGGCTACCATCATGTCGTGCACAGCATGTTTTAGTTTATCAACAGATTTCACTCTTATAACTTGCTGATTTCGTCCTCCCTAAATTTCTAAAATATTATGTATTTCTTTGTACTTTGAAATTGTGGTGAAAAATAACTGTAGAGAAGTTGAATACTTTTTAATCAACTCAAGTACTATTATTTATTTATACTTAAAAAAAGTGTAAATTGAATAATTTACTCAATTACAAGCACATGCTTAATACATGCTTATATTTTTCACAGCATTTTCACATTCAAGTACTTGCTTAAATTAATATCACATTTTATGCATTTCTAGCCAGGCTTTAAGGACATACTTTATATAACAGTTTAAAACAACTGAATTGTCAAAACACATGTTCACTTAATTGGAAAACACTCTGGCTATAAATCATTAAATCATTCATGATGATTAATTATAAATTTACATACCCAGTCCTTGCATGTATGCCAAAATGTGGTCCAACTCCACACATACAGTCAGAGATTATTTAGCTGATGGGCCACTTCTATTAAAATGAATGGGAGAAATTGGAACGCTCAACCAAGGAGCTCTGAACACCCAATGGCCAACAGATACTGTAGAAAGGAAGTCCCCCCTTACAGTTTAAAGAGCCAATCACCTATTAGCTACAGACATCACCTGTCAATCAACTCCAGAATGTGTATACGCATTAGCTACATGAGCCAGGAAAATTGTGTAATATGAGGTAACAAATCACAGTTTAGGATTCTAGTATTGTCAGATTTTAATGCTGATTTGAAATATTTTCTTTGATTGTAATCTTGACCAACCATTTTTGAGATTTTGGTCTTTCCCCATTCAAATAAGTAGGAGCTGCACTGGGAAATAGCCTCCTGAGAGTGTTCCAAAGATGGCCGACAGTGGACTTACTTGCTAGAAAGACTTTGATGCAATCCATATGCATCCTTCAAAAATGATCCATAAACAACACTCAGTTTTAACATACAGTATGACTCTTGTGAACACATATTTAATGCAATTTAAAATTTTGTGTAGAATTTTGATATTTACCAAAAGAATTCTCAACCGATAAACAAAACCAGGAGCTCTCTTGCACCACGTATGCTCTTACATCTCTAACACGAGAGAGTGCTAGAAAGCAAGTGTTGCAAAACTCAGGTGTCACACCACTCTGGTCTTAAAGGGGCCATGTCCAATTTATGACTAGAGTTAAATTGCCTGCAATTTCTACACTTTGCTACATATGTCACACAAAAGGTGAACTTTTAAAAAGTCTTTACAGGGTTTATATGCCATTTAGAATTTTGACTGGCATATCAAGCTGATTTATTTATTTTTTTTTTATAAAAAACTAAATGAAGAAAGAAAAAGTTATGAATACCATTCATGTACTGTATTCAGAAAAGGTTTAATATCAAACCTTATTTGACTATAATCAAGTATTGTGACCAAATTTGAACCCTGACGTCATTACATTTGGTCACAGGACGCAATGAGAACCAATGAAGTTTGATATTATTGGTGTAGCCGCTGAGTGTTAAAGGGGTCATGACATGAGAAACCAAATTTGCCTTGATCTTTTGGTATATAAGAGGTCTTTGTATCATTAAAACGTCCTGCAAGTTTAATATTTTAAGACGTCCTCCCCATTCTAAACGAATCATTTATTTTAATCAAGCTCAAAATACAGCTCGTTCTGGATTCATGGTTAGAAGTGACGTGATCGGTTAGAAGTGACGTACCAGCGTTTGCATATGACCGCCTCCAGCACAAGATAACTACGCTTTAAGCACAAGACAACTACGTTCATTTCAGTATCGCCGTCGCCTCACAAGTGTTCAGTCGATGGACAGCGAGCTCTGACAGAGACTACTTGTGCACAGGAAAATTACGATGCCACACAGATGTGCTGTTCCTGGCTGTGGTCAAACAAAACCTCTGAATAAGCTGCCGAAAGATCCAGACGTCAGGGAAAAATGGATGCAGTTTATTTTTGCGGACGTCCCAGTCACGGCAGTGTTAACTTAAGCGTTTGTTCTGTACATTTTAAGGATGACTGTTTTGAGAACAAATCTCAATATGATGCTGGCTTTGCCAGAAAACTGTTGCTCAAAGATAAGTCCGTGCCGACTATTCTGGGAACAACGACGACGCAAACTGTAAGTAATCTATTTTAAACTTTAAACTACTTTTTAAAGCGCAATTTCATTCATTATGAATAATCACAGTGTTTTTACTTAGTTTACTTGCATATTGTTCTGGCTGGGGCGTCAATAATTGATACATAGGCACTGACGTTAGCCAATCATAACGGTGGGCGTTAACACTGAAGTCTTAAATGGAAAACGCCCCCAAAACAGACTGTTTGAATCAGAGGATGAGAAACAGGGTGGGAAAAGGTCATAAATCACTAGATTTTAAAAGTTTTTCTTAAAAAAAAATATATTAATACTATAATTGCACCTAAGGGAACATAATAATACAATAAAAAACCCATGTCATGACCCCTTTAAATTATGAGAGTATTTTCATCTTTGGCTGAACTATTACTTTCAAATATGTGACATCTTGGCCAGAACAGATATTTATTAAAAATTCCCAGAACATTTTGGGTTCATTATATAGCTGACCTCAAGGAGCTCTAAAATACCTGGTGAGAGTGCTATACATATGCATTCCTATTCATCTCTATGGGAGTGCTAAGCTCAGCTAGTGCAGGGTTCCCAGGAATTATGCAAATGGAAGGCTGCCATCTTAGGTGTTCAGTTCCAGGAATATGATGTGACCAATCACTGGTTAATGGGAAGAGATGGGGAGAAATATAAGTCCATCTCCTGCTTTTAACGGTCCTTCAAATACAATCTGTCAACGGAATAAAAGGTACTAAAATGTAGTGCCTGAATTGATTCTAGTCTTATGGGGGGTCATTTTTACATTACTACACTTAATACTTTTCACTCCTCCTGCTGTGCCCAGGTGTACTTGCCCTGATGATCAAATTTTTGTGACACACACTCTCTCCGCTGACATTTTGTGCTTTTCGCATAATATTTAGTGTGAATAGAGATGCAGGGCTTGTTTTCCCCCCCTTGTGTACAGAATGTATGATAGATCTAAATAGAGCGCACATCAATATGATGACAAAGCCAAATCCAAGACATTTTAGGCATTTTCCCGAATGGACCTCTCTATACGACCCTGCAGGCTTCAAGTGAAGCTCAGAAATATGAAAATTGAGGATGTATGTGTCACTTCCTGTTTGTAGAGCTTCTTTCCACGTGGTTATTTGGTAGCTCTCCACAGAGGAAGCACGTTTGGGATTGAAACTCCACCTTCAGCTCAAACACGTAATGGCCCAACATTCTTTGTGGAAAGAACCTCGAAACAAATGACCCAATAAAAGTAAACTCAATGCAATTAATTTCATAATCATCAAATCAGCCCTGAACACCCTTCATTATAAAAATATAGCCTGTACCAGTTGTACCATATTCTTTATGCATTGCACTGGATTTGTGCTGACATTAATAAGAATCCAGCTGCCGCTCTAATTATATTAATCTAATTACTTTAATTGAATTACTTTATCTTACCTCCATAAACACTGAGTTACATTTGGACACAGCTCTGTTACAAAAAGTAGTGAGCATCCTGCTAGACAGCATTTGAAAGACCCCCTGAAGAGCATTTGAAAAGCACGGTTTTCTTTTTTGTATTGAAATATTTTCAACATGATCACATGGGAAGTCGCCATTTGCAACGAATGTTCCAGTTCACTTGACATCGACCGAATTCTGCCGAATAACTGACAAGCGTCCATCTTTGAATCAATTCCATTGTGTTTACATTCTGGTGTGGCGCTACTGATAGCATGATGCTCGGGCAGCTTCAGGTTCTGGTCTCATGGAAACCAGGAAGTAATCAATTTCTCATGTTCAATGATAAGTGGAGTTCAGAGGTTACATTTTCACTCTAAAAGAACATTTTCACTCCACTGATGGTTAGAGCTTAAGGGTTGGGTTCCTCACACATTCCCATATGTTCAACAACACTTCCAGTATCAACCACTAGGGGACAGTAGTTTGAATTTTGGTGTACACAGACAGATTACAGCCAAAGAACTTTCAACCATTGTCACCGAATTCACAGCCCAAGTTCGTAATGACATACCACCATACTACTCTTACTGTAGGGCATATTGAAGGGTTTATCAGTTTTTTTAAATAATCAATAGCCTTTAGTTTTCGTCACAACATCGAATTATGATTTGCTACTTGCTACAGGTAGTTGGAGGCACGTGATATTTACAATTTAAGGGAGGGACATTCTTATTCTATAGATAATTTTATTGGACAAAAATTGCAAGATACCCCTGAAGGCAAGAGAAAGATTGTTAATTTTAAATGTCCATATTTGCAAAAATGTTCAAAAATGTTTAATCTAAACACTTGGCAATTTAGCATGCTAGCATACAGATGGCCTTAAAGCTAACACACACATAGACTAAAAGTAAAAAAATTATAATTTTGCAGCATGATGAAATTATGTGTTTGTGGTGCTATTTTTGCAAATGCTATCACATGGTTCATTACATATAACACAGAAGTTTGATGTTCAATGTTCCAATGTTTCAAATTAACAAAACTGACTTCCAAAGCCTAAACCTAAAACCTAAACCTAACTGATAGTGTCATACAGTATAAAGCAAATGTGAGATAAAAAACACAATTGCTGAATCAACCACGTCATTTGTGGTTCTTCTATGACACTTTCAGCTCATGTGTCAACTCACATGATCTTCAGGTCAGCTGAGCTGCTGCACAATTTTATTGTGGCAAATAATCTTATGTAGTTGGTTATGTAATGCAAATAAATTGTATCATGCACTAGAGTAAGTGTTTCGATATCATAAGATAGCATTGTGTGAAGAGTGAAAGAGTTTATGAACTGATAATATGCCGTCTTACTCATGATTTGTGTGAAAGTGAATAAAAGAAATCACCATTATAGCACCTCTAGTGTTTATTTCATCAGGAAACTGACACGATATAAACAACAAGCATGTAAAAATGTTTTTTCAAAAATGTAGGTACAGTAATGTGATCCGATGAGACACATTTGTGTCAAGTGTGCACCTGATGCAAAGGCTGAAGGCGCCGTCACATGGGTGAAATTACAGCCATCTCAATGGGAATCAGCGCTATCATGAATTTTTCGCAATGGATTTCCAGTGGCAAAAAACTTCCCCTTGTAGATTTTGCTCTGAGTTTAAGTTTTGACAATAAAACAACATCTGCCCACACGCCTTCTCTGCCCACGTAATTTTGCAGAATATGACTGTGTCTTGAATGTTCCAAATTGGCAACTTATGGGGTTCTATTTCAGTAAGCATGTTGTCTTAAAAGGCTGCTGCATTAGAAAGCTCACTCAAAGATTTGGAACAAAGTTAGTGTGTGTATTCCTGTGTGTGTAATAGCTGTGATTTTGGGGTCAGTCAGGCAAAGGTAGTAAAACTTTAGGAACTCATCACACAGGTGCACCTGTAACCTACTCTATAGCCTAGAGACATATGAGTTATCAGCAGTATACACCAGCTACATGTCCCAAATGTCCATTTTCAGTCTGTAGAGGTATGATCATATTTAAATCTCAACATTAAAACAGAACATTTGTCATAGCTGCTTGACTGATCGTTTTTATGTGTTTTTTAGAGCACAATACTGGTTGTACCTGTGAAATGATATGTACAAAGTTCATGATTGAAATGGTGTTGTACAACATAATAGACTGTATTTCCATGATTTACAGCAAGGCACTAATGCAAGAACAAATTGTTAAAAACGTAATCACATTGATTGGTTGAAAAGGTGAATACATGCACAGCGATTGGTCAAAAGCAATATTGCAAATAATGACATTCTATTAAGTGTTTCCTGTGTGGCAGTGTTGCATTTCCTTTTAACTTCATATGCGAGCCCTTTATTAATGCTGCCTAATAATCCAACAACACAAACACAATAAACTCTGATCAATAAAGGTAGGCAAAGGCAGATGAGAACTCTGTCACCAAAGAGACATCACCAATTTATCTCTCTAATGCCTCTCAACAGGGTTCTTCCTCGAAAGAGAGCAGATCACACTTACTCGAACCAACAATTTTTTACTTTTAATATATTTAGAGCAGTAATACTATTACAGCATGCCTCTCAACCTTCTGGATGAATTTCATTTGCTCTAATGAGATGAATGATCTACAGCAAAGTCTGTGAGTTTATGTGTTGTATAAGGAGGAAGTGAGGTCACAGAGCAGAGAAGCAGACGAGTCACTCTCTAACACAAGGCAACAGGAAAACCTGTTTTGTGTATGTGT
This sequence comes from Xyrauchen texanus, assembly GCF_025860055.1. Taxonomy (NCBI): domain Eukaryota; kingdom Metazoa; phylum Chordata; class Actinopteri; order Cypriniformes; family Catostomidae; genus Xyrauchen; species Xyrauchen texanus. The sequence continues at coordinate 2,326,654 of NC_068293.1, forward strand.
GTATCACACACATCTCTCCGATCTCTCTCTCCTTCATACCCCTTTTTCTCTCCCGATACCCAATGTTTATTGACTGAATAATTAATAATCTTGACTTACACTCCACAGTTAAAGTGGATTCAGATCTCTCGTTGTGCTAGGATAGCAGTCTACTTTTCATTCACACAGCTATTTGGAACTTAAATGTAATACTTAAAATAAGGAATATTTCGGGTTCAATACAAGTGAAGCTCAATTGACAGCATTTGTGACATAATATTGATTACCACAAAAATTTATTTCGACTCGTCCCTCCTTTTCTTTAAAAAAAGCTAAAATCGAGGTTACAGTGAGGTTCTTACAATGGAAATAAATGGGGCCCATCAAAGGGGCAAATCACTTACTAATCACTTTCTGTGTAAAGGTATAGCCAGTTTTACAACATACTACTGACTCAAGTAAAAAAGTTAAAGTAGCTCATGAGAAAAATACTTAAATAAAATGAATAAAGTAAATGATATTAAAAGTTACGTAAGTATCAAAAGTACAAGTTTGTCTCATCAATTATGGAACAGCTAATTATAGACCTTATTCACGCTAGCCGCATTTTTGATTTTAATGAGAATGACACCGAGGCTGTGAGGGATAGACTTGCCATCTCTTCAATGACACGAATGGTATAAAGCTGTATAAAGCACCTATCACATCTAATTTTCCACAACTCATGTTGTCTGGAGTTCTTTGTATACTGAATGTTCTTAGAAAGATATTTATTCTATATTTTGTCCACGGAAAAATCCAAAAACAATTGAAAATGCAGTACAGCCCATTGAAGTGGAGTGGTGGTGGCGTAGTGGGCTAAACCACATAACTGTTAACATAACTGATCCCCACAGCCACCACCATTGTGTCCTTGAGCAAGGCACTTAACTCCAGGTTGCTCTGGGGGGATTGTCCCTGTAAAAAGTGCACTGTAAGTCGCTTTGGATAAAAGCGTCTGCCCAATGCATAAATGTAAATGTAAGTCCATCCCTCATTGCCTCATTGTCATTCCCATTCAAAATCAAATACGGTGCTAGCGTGAACAAGGTATATATCCCCATGGTGGTGTCGTGCTGGAGTCTATATAAGAGGAGGTAACACAGGAAATGCTCTGTCCAGTTCATTCAGTAAATGTACTACTCATCTAGTGTAATAGTAAAGTAAACCATTTGAATTAATCATGCGTTTATGCCATGTCGCAATGATCTTATGAGCGCAAATGAAAGTCACCAAAAAATCATAATTACCATTGGGATTTTTTGGAGCCCTAGTTTTCAAAGTTGGAGGTGTATCAATTAAAAGATTAAAAATGGTATTGTATATAATTCTGTTTTACTTGTTGGTTTTTGACTGTACAGTTTAGATTGCATGCATTTCTGTACCATTGACGAAGAATAAAACTTGGCAGAAAATAAGATTAATTTAGCTGGTTTGTGAGGTGACAGGCTTGTGCAACAAAACAGGCCTATTCTTTTCTACTAAAATTACTAGAATGCACATTTCATCACAGTTACGACTTCTGACCGCAAAAGTACAAATTTACCAGGAGTACTTGAAGGCAGCATAAAACACAACATATCTGAAATATAGCTGCAAGCAGTGATGACAGACCCAAGCACCATGGTGCTTTGATATAAAACAAACCAATGTTCACAAACATTACAGTTGAAAAACACATTTTAAAATGTTAAAAGCGTGCATTTTTAAAACATGTGACATATGAGGGACAGTACTTATATTTCATGTTCTCTGTTTATGACCTGATCCAATGATTAAAGAAAAAACATCATGCATTTTATTATGAGGGTCCACTGATGAAAATGGACTAAACCATTTTATCCAAAACATCAATAAAAGGGGGTATAATGGGGGAAAACCCTGACTGATCCTCTATTTGTATATTATCATGTAATAAAAAAATTATAATTTCAATAAAATATTGATACTAATTAATTAATTCAACCCATATTGTATATTGTATATACTTACATATTTCTCTCTCTCTCTCTCTCTCTCTATATATATACACATACTATATATACATATTGCTATTTGCACTTCTGGTTAGATGCTAACTGCATTTCATTGGCCCTGTACTTGTATTTTGCACAATGACAATAACGTTGAATCTAATCTATCTAATCTAATTTTTATGCTATCAAAATCCATGTATCCATGTACTTTGAGCCCACCCACACCTTGATATTTGATTCACAGCCAGAGCTCTTATTCAACACAAATCATACACACCCAGAGGTTGCGCTAGAAAAAGTATTTATCCGTCACTTTGACGGACTGAGATGGTCTATTTTTATCCGTCATACTTAATGGTATTTTTTGACTCTCCAAGTGCAAGTCTGGTGAAACCAAGGAATTATTGGGTGAAAGTAACTTTTGTCAATCAGCCACTGCACAAAAGACAAGATTTTTAAACTTTATCGGTACATGTGGCTTTTAAATAAAAAAAAACGTACGATCGGAAAATGCACAGGTTCACAGAACTTCTTCAATGTGCCTGATAACCTATAACAATACATTCACAGATGAAAAGCACATGCATCTTTGAAGCTCTAATGCAAGTACTCCTCTAAAATAACAGAGAATTCTGCTCTAAATGTAGGCACCTTTGCACTTAGAATAAATGCAAGTAATTGGCTGAAACAATATGCTGCCAAAATGACAGACAGCATATTACATTTTCTGTCAATCTTGTAAAAAATCTGTAAATGATGGAGAATTTTCAGTTAACGCAACCCCTGGACACACAGTGGTATTCCAAGATGTGCATTGGCTATTTGCCTGGATCAATTCAGCCAATAGATGTCTAGTAATGGTTTGACTGGCAGGTCATGAAGGCAACAGTGTGAGGTTTCCATGGTTACACGGGCTTGCCTTTCTCAGTTTAGAAAGCATCATCTTACCATGTGACAATTTGGAGCAATCAGATGAAGGGCTCTAACATTCAAGCTCCCTGGAGGCGTAACGTCTCCCATTGCTGAGGTGTGTTTATGACCGATCAGACCCGAAATAAAATGTTCTCACTAATTTTTCGATGGATCTATGTAAACATACAATGCTTTGGATAAACTAATGTATTTGGTAGAAGTTCCATGCAGTTCTGATGAGGAAAACTTTATGTACGGACAGGAGCGCATGACCTGCCCGGGTGCTCAGAGCAGCTAACGGGCTAAAGGCTATTTATTACACTCCGGTGCTCATCTAATGTTCATGCAAAAGCACACCTGAGCATTTTATTACCTTATTGCATCATCTAGTAACATAATCCAACTCTTTTATAATTTATGGCAGAAAAAATATAAATGTTTGTTGAAAATTAAAATAGTTGCTGGCTCCAACTGCTAACAGCGCTTACATTATAACTAGGGCTGTCAATCGATTAAAAATTGTAATCAAATTAATTACATGGTGTCCCGATTAGAAGAAGGTATTGCCCCAAGTGAAGGAGTTCAAGTACCTCGGGGTCTTGTTCACGAGTGAGGGGACAATGGAGCGGGAGGTTGGCTGGAGAATCGGGGCAGCTGGGGCAGTATTGCACTCGCTCTATCGCTCTGTTGTCACAAAAAGAGAGCTGAGCCGGAAGGCAAAGCTCTCGATCTACCGGTCAATTTTTGTTCAGGGTCCCCCAGTCAGGGCTGGTTAATGTGGCTCGGGATAGGAAAGTTTGGGGCCCCCTGCTGAAGCAGCTGCCCCCGCGACCCGACTTCGGATAAGCGGTTGAAGATGGATGGATGGATGGATGGTGTCCCGATTAATTAATCAAAATAATTAAACAAATATTTGCTGAGAAAGCCATTATATAACAATAATTTAATATATAATGATTATACATATTTATATCAATATGTAATTATACATAGTTATCTTTAAATATTTAAAAATTATACATATAATAGTAATTTATATTTTTATTGTATTTATATATATATATATATATATATATATATATATATATATATATATATATATATATATATAAATAAATACAATAAAAATATAAATACAAAATATTCAGATAATTAAAATGCATTACATTCTTGTGGCAGAAGAGTTAATCATTGATAAGACAATACAAAAAGCAGCTTTAGAATACAATGTATTGTTTACTACCATATTATTGATCATAAGTCAATCATTGGCAAACAGTTCACTGCAATCCATTTCACAAGTGAATTTGTCAATCAGTTCGAGATTTATTATGAGGGCTTGTTTAAGGACCCATCAATTTACACCTGCGTCAGACATTTATTTTTTATTAATGCTTACAAAACTTTTACATCTAGAGCCAAGAGGTATATTAAAACAAACAACATTAAAAAGGAAAATAAATAAATAAATAGTTTAATAAAAATATCAAATGGTTTACATATTTCAATACACTTTACAGCTTTCTTGTTACTCAAATTGGAAATTGTTCTTAGGTATTGCTGAACCTCTGATGGTTTATAACCACCATACTTACATTTATGAATACTAAACTTTGCCAACAAAAGCAGAACATTAATCAAATAATATTCCTTATGAAGAGACTAAAAAAAAAAAGTATAAAAATTTTTCAAAACAAAGTTGAAAGCTGGGAATAATATGATCTCTAACAATCTTACAGAAATCAGACCCAAAAACAAGTCAAGTAGGGACAACTCCAAAATAAATAAAAAAATGTTTCCACCTGCAGACCACAAAATGTACAGAATATATCGGCAAGAAAATAATTTGTATATTCTCTACAAGAAAATAATTTGTGAGGTAGTACTTACAAATAAGTTTGAAGGAAATTTCTTTGATTTTATTCGTGACTAAATATTTATGGGTAACTTCTAAATTTTGCACCATCTCAATCCAGCCACACCCTGCATCAGACATGCTTGTGTAGCGTCTCGGTTGCATTGCATCATAAACATAAAATGTTTAGGTAACTGTGTCAAGTTAAATATAGTTTAATACTCAATCTTGAGATCCCTTAGTTCGCATTTGCGCTCCTTCAAGTGTTTTGAACGCAAGAACGTAACACATCTTTGGGTTGTTGCTGCTGAAGGTTGTTTTCTTCACCATATAAACTGTGCGTTGCTCATACAGCTGAAATTTCACTTACTGCCCTCTGGAGTAAACAGGTGGTTCTACAAGCTTGCATTTCTCAGAACTCTTCCTTATTATGGTCTGGGGGAAGTGCAATTATTTGCGTTCATTTTTTTAATGTGTTATTTTTTGTAAAATTAATCTCAGTTTTTTTAACAGTTATTATAATATTCCTAATCTTGTAAATGTCATATATAATGTTATGCAATAAAATGTTGTCACTTCACATGTGGTTTGAGAGGGGTTTCTAAAATAAATAATGTTTAGATCCCAAACTTTATAGTAGGGGTGGGCGATATGACCAAAATCTTATACCATGGTACGAGTAATTTAATATCACTATAACGATGAAGCTCATGATAACGATAAATCTCACGATATAGTAACATTTTTGTTTCTGAAAAATCTATAAAATTTTATTAGATTTTAAGCCGTAATTAGATATTATGTCGCAATGTGTAATTTTAAGTATTCCAATGAAATAGTTTATAAATGAAAACAGACTAAATATTCCACAGGTGTAAATCCTTACCATTCTTCCTCTCCCGGCCTCGCTCTCCAAAGATTTTGCTCGGCCATACCCAAATCACCGCATACCTCCGTCGCCCGACTCAGTGATTTACCCCCTCCTTCTAAAGAGGAAATCCGCCACAGCTAACTGCCTGTGGACCACCTTGAATTTAAAAGACTGGAGACATATATACCAATGTGTAATCCGTGTGTTTGTATCCTTCATGCGATGGAGCCATTGGAGCGGGGTATGGTCTGAACAGAGAGTGAAAGCATGCCCCAACAGATCTCGCTTGATGGATCGTCCACTCGATGGCCAAAACACTCCTTCTCTTTCACGCTGTGCTTAGTCTCCCTCAGTGAGAGTTTGCGACTACCTCCCCCTCCACAATCTGGGACAGTACCACTTCCACCACCTGTCCAATGGGTCCATCTGCAAGACAAAGGGGAGAGTGAAGTCAGTAAAGTGCAATAACGGCCCTCCACAAAGTGCAGTTTTCATCTGCGTGAACACCTACTGACACGGCTCTCTAAAACTGGACCAGAATTTTTGTAAGAACAGTCAGGGGGCTGGTGACGGTCGAATAATTAGGAACAAACCTGTGATAATAGCCAGCCAGCCCTAGGAACTGTCTCTCCTCCTTTTTAGTCTTAGGTGTTGGGCAGGCTGCAGTCGCTGCAGTCTTATCAATTTGCCTGTCAACACCTGCCTGTCCCAAGTGGAAGCTCAGATACCGTACTTACACCTGCCCAATTGTGCACTTCTTTTAGGTTTTCTGTGAGTCCTGCCCATCTCAACAACCTCATGGCCTCATGAAAATGATGATGTCATCTAGAGTGTGGTCTGAGGACTTGGTCCATAAGGTGTTGAAACAAAGCCAGGGCCCTGAACAAACCAAACGAAAGCGTCACAAATTGGTATAATCCGATTGGGGTTATCTGATTGGTGTGGAAAATACCGTATTTTCGATCATTAAATCCAGTGTCGAATAAAAGTGAGCCATGCCTAACCGATCGAGCAGCTCATCAATCCCAGGAATTCGGTACGCATCAAATTTAGACACTGCATTGACTTTTCTATAAGCCACACCGAACTGGACCGAGACATTGCTTTTAGGAACAAGGCTGGCTCAACCACTGTGGGATGCTTCTGTTACCCCCATATCCAGCATGGCCTTTAATTCTTCCCAAACCACTTTCTTTAGGGATGACTACTTACCACTACCCCTGGGGTCATTTCGATATGGTGCTCTATGAGATTTGTACGTCCAGGAAGAGGCAAGAACACGTCTGAGAATTATCTTTGCAACCTGCCAACCTCTGTGACATGGGATGGTTATGAGGTGGTCACCAGAAGTGACCAGCGTGACTCAATCGGTGGCTTTTAAGTTCACCTCCAGTCCAAGATCCTCCCTCTCTGGAACCACCATTATCAAAGTCACAGGGACTGCCTCTCTATGTGGTTTTAGGAGGTTGAGGTGGTAAATCTGACATTCTATGCCTCAATCCATGTGTTTCACCTCATAATTGTTTTCCCCAAATAGCCATCTGACCTCAAAGGGTCCTTGCCACTTGGCGAGTAATTTGGAGCTCGATGTGGGGAATAATACATGGACTTTATCTCCCGGTGTAAATTCCCATAGCCGAGTACCCCATTATACAGCCAGCTTTCAGGTTCTTGAGCCTGGAGCAAATTCAAAGTTAATTGCCCCAGTGTGTGGAGTTTTGCTCTCAGGTCAAGACCGTATTGAGCATAATTTTTGCTGTTTGAAGGTACCTTCTCCCAATTTTCCCATAGGACGTGGAGCATGCCATGCAGTCAACGCCATACAGTAGTTTAAATGGGGAGAACCCCATGGAGGCATGCGGGACCTCTCGTACGGCAAATAATAGTGGCTTGAGCCACTTGTCCCAATTTCTAGCGTCTTCGTGCATGAACTAACATAATATTTGAGGATGGTAAATTCTGGTCCATATCTATTTAATCCCCAATAATTAGTGCAGTTCACGTAATGTACTTGGCAAAAATGTAGTGCCCTGATCATTGAGGATTTCTTTTGGAATCCCCACTCTGGAGATTATTCTGAAGAGTGCCTCTGCAACACTTCACGCTGAAATGTTATGCAGAGGAACTGCTTCTGGATATCGCATTGCATAGTCCACCAGAACCAATACAAATTTATGCTGATGTGCTGTCTGCTCTAATGGCCCGATGGGGTCAATACCAATTTTGTTCGAAGGGGACACATCCACACACATTCCCCTTAATAAAGTAGTAAATGCCAGCCAATTTGTACACAAAATTAGTGGATGGGAGAGGCGGGGACTAACTGCAGCCTCAACACTATGCTTTTGTCCCTGAAAATGAATAATGATCATCACTACAGGGTCATTTTGAATATCCCCGTGCACACACCTCACCTGACTGAACCAAGTTCAGGTTCAGTCCAAATTTGGTGAATGGAAGTTTGTTTACAACCTGAATCCACCAAGGCTTGATACTGTATGTACCTCCCTTTATACTCACAGGTATCCGGTATGCTCATGCTCGATCAGGGGTGGCCTGTGGCACATCAGGGATCTGGACCTATGTCTCCATTTCAGAGCAACAGTCCTAGAAATGCCCAGGTTCCCCACATTTCCAGCAGACCAGCCCGGACACATGTGGCAGCGGATTCACCAACCTGTGGGGGAGACCGGAGAGGGTTAGGGAAAACAAGCGGGTTGAACAGCCCATGGACCGAGGTTTTAGGGTCGGAATTCCCAGTTTCTTGGGAATAGGAACAGGATGAGGGGAAGGATAGGGAGAGGGCAGAGAGAAGAGAAAAGAAGAGGGCTTTCTGCCCCCCAAATACACCGCACTGGACCCACTCCGCTGTCCCTAAGGTAGCTGGTTGATAAACTACTCCAGTACCACCAGGCGATCAGTGCCATGGCATCGCATTCGGCTGCCAGCAGCCACCGCTGGCAGGAGTCCTGGAGCTGTTTTGCACAGGCAAATGGGGGTCGAGCTCGTCAAGCATCAGCGAGCAGAAGAGCAGGCGGTGCTGATCTGCGCTGTGGCCGAACCACTTGCAAGATGTGAGTCCACAAAAAGGATCCTTGCATATGTCCCTGGTCTGTCCAGATTTTGCAGGATATGATGCAATCCCATGTTGACACTTGCACAATAAACTGTGTTGTGTGTCTTCTCTAAAAAGAGACCAGGCTTTTCAAGAGTTTTCACACAAAGTACCCCAAAAGTACAGAAAACCTTGAAAAGAATAATAATAATATTTAGAAGAACAATAGGTCCTCCACCCTTTCAGTGCTTGGGTCCTAATAATAATAATCATTAGAAGAACAATAGGTCCTCCACACTTTCAGTGCTTGGGCCCTAACAATAATAATAAGAATATTCATTAGAAGAACAATAGTGTCTCAGCATTTTCAGTGCTTGGGGCCTAAATTGGTTATGTGTTTAAAACATGTGGATCTGACATATGATTGATATGAAGAAAAAAAAAACAGTCCATAATAAATTGGAACATTAAAGGAGGGAGCTGAGCAAGATTTAGAGGCCATTTCTCAATGTGCATTCTTTTGTGTTCTTTTGTTCTCGTGGACTTGTTCAACGTCATCATCCACTGCCGAAGTTCGATTCCAAACCTCAAGAATGCAATTACCAAGGATGTAGGAAAATACCCAGTTGTCCTTGATTTCGAGGATGCATCGGAAGTGGACTTGTGGGCAAGAACTCTGTACATGACCATAGGTGAGGGTAGGAACAAAAATTGACCGGTAGATCGAGAGCTTTGCCTTCTGGCTCAGCTCTCTTTTCGTGACAACAGTGCGATAGAGCGAGTGCAATACCGCCCCCGCTGCCCCGATTCTCCGGCCAACCTCCCGCTCCATTGTCCCCTCACTCGTGAACAAGACCCAGAGGTACTTGAACTCCTTCACTTGGGGCAATACCTCCTTCCCTGTGTGTGATGATATTAAAGCTAAAAGCAAAACTGTTGAACCGATTATTTTATTGAATGTGTTGAACCAGATCATCAAATCGGACTGAATGGTTTGAAACAGTGTCTTGAGTCAACACTGATCCAAAATCTTAACCTGTTTCTTGGATGAGCATGACACTCCCACTCGAAATAAGCCGATAACTGGGAGTAATATAATCCTAGAACTTGTGATATCTGCTTTTCCTTAATCTTCTTTGCAATGAACCACTTAAACCAGTTCACAAATCGGACTGAATGCTCCGGTTGCAACAGTTCTCGAGTTAACAGTACAATGAGTAGCTCGTAACAGTTCTCAAGTCAACGGTACACTGAACTGAGAATCGCCTCTTTCGGAGGTGTCTGAAATACTGAGAACTGATGAGCTAATGACAGTGAGCATGCGTGTAATTAAGGGGTGAAATGTATGTTTCTGGTGTATTTTGCAGAAAAGCAGAAAGTATAACAAATAAAACTTACTGGAGATATATTTATGACTTAATTAAATAATATGTCATATTCAGCCATATGCATTTACATATGGCTTTATTGAATGTATTTGAGCGTGTATTCTATGATGACAGGGTATTTAAATTATGTACAGTGACGTCATTATGTGATGACGTTATAGAACTGGTGAATCAGGTTTTTTTACCGGTTCATTGAAATGAACCTTCCGAAAGGACTGGTTTGCGGAAAAGAGTCAGACTTCCCATCACTTATTAATGCTGTCACTGGTGTGATAATTCCAGTAGTTCTCTCACTGGATTCAAATGTGCTGTGATGGTTAATTGCGTAACAGGAAGATTGCTGCACAGTATATGCGTTCTGTGTCCTCATGTCCAACCAAGTTTGTAGTGCATTATACCACGATCAATGTAAACATATAAATGCTTCACGCAGCTAAAACGTCTTTGAAAAAATTATAATTGAAACAATTTACAGCTCAAATAATACATGTGTTTTAACAGAAGAATTATGTAAGTGTTTTATAAAAATATGAGCTTCACATTTCTGCCTTTAAACCCTTAAAAAATTGGCCACATTCGCTTACAGTGATTTTAAAAGAAAAGAAGGGACAAGTTGAAATAAATTTTTAAGGTAATCAACATTATGCCACAAATACTGTCCATTGAGCTTAACTTGTATTGAACCCTATTTATTCCTTTAAATTAAATTTAAATATTATTTTAGTAAATGTTTTATAACAATGATAGCAATGGTAATATAATGATGATAATTATAACAAAAAACTTGTTGTTATTGTTGGTATTATTAAAACATATCATCTAGGTTACGTATGTAACCTCCATTCCCCGATGGAGGGAAGGAGATGTTGTGTCAGAGAAGCGACACTAGGGGTCTCTCTTGAACGCCGATATCCACCTCTGATCTATGAAAAAAGGCCAATGAAAGTTGGCAGCCGGTATTTGCATGTCCCGCCCCCGGACATACGGGTATTTAAGCGGTGCAAATACGGGAGTTCATTCAGGATTTTTCTGAGGAGCCGGAAATGGTCTGGCCACAACAGTGGCTCGGCTCAGCGACGTGGCGGGGAAGACACAACGTCTCGTTCCCTCCATCAGGGAATGGAGGTTACATACATAACCTAGACGTTCCCCTTCTCTCCACGTTGTGTCAGAGAAGCGACACTAGGGGTCCACTTATAAAAGTGCCATGCGCTGAGCCGTGTACGTGAACTGCTGATACAGGAGCGAGCAGGTATCTTTACGTGCAGGACGACCAACTGTATCAGACTGCACGTACCCTTCCCCAATGCCCCATTCAAGCCATCATAATCCTTATCGTTGCCCTGGAGGGGGGGAACAAGTTGATGGCCGCCAACCTGGGAACAGGCCAGCCTGGCTGGTCCTCTTTTCTCTCTATGTTTCTCACATAAAGCAACTACGGCCGGGGCCCTTACACGCATTGAGGGAAGGGGGTCTTAGCCCTTCTTTCAGGGGGAGAAGACCCTGCAGAGGCCACACCTACCCGGCAGGGGAGGCAAAGAGTATTTTTTTCGCAAGGGGGGGGCACGGCCTGGGTGTGACAAGCCAATGAAATGGCGTCGACAACCCAGTTGGCAAGACTCTGTTTGGAGACAGCATTCCCTTTCCGCTGTCCCCTGAAGCAGACAAAGAGCTGCTCAGAGCGTCTAGTGCTCTGCGTGCGGTTCAGACAGATACGTAAAGCACATACTGGACACATGTAAGATGACCGAGAGATCCCAGGAGGGAAATAGGTTAGGCCGGGAGGGAGTTAGCCTCCGGGCACCTTTGAGGAACCTGACAATTAAGTCGTGCTTACCAAGAGACTTGCCGTCTATCGTGTCATGATGAGCCGCGATGGCGGCGACATACACCTTGAGGGTGGAGGGGGACAGCCTCCTCTCCAGCCTCTCCTGAGCACTGACCAAACCACGCACTTCTGTGGGTCTTCGGCTCGGGAAGAACACCAGTTCGCGAAGAGACGCCACTTTAGGGCGTAAAGATGCCTGGTCGAGGGGGCTCTGGCTTGGTTGATAGTATCTATGACGGTCGGTGGTAGGCCGGCTAGATCTTCCGCATCCTATCCAGGGGCCAGACGTGGAGGTTCCAGAGGTCTGAGTGCGGGTGCCAGAGCGTGCCCCGTCCCTGAGAAAGAAGGTCCTTCCTCAGGGGAATTCGCCAGGGAGGGGCTGTCGCGAGGAGCGTGAGTTCCGAGAACCAAGTCCGGGTGGGTCTACCTGGGCCTTGCCGAACCGGTCCCAGATCAGCTGGACCGACTGGGGGTGGAGCCTCCACTCTCCGCTGGGCAAGCTTTGTCTTGACAGCGCGTCCGCTATCACATATTTGATTGTCGGGGATGTGAGTGGCGCGCAGTGACTTGAGGAGACGACGGGCGAGCTGTGACATGTGGAGAGAGCATACTCCGCCATGGCGATTTATGTAGGCTACCACTGTGGTGCTGTCTGTCCTGACTAGGATGTGTTTGTCTCGAATTAATGGGAGAAACTTCCTCAGGGCAACCCAAGGAAGGCGTCGGTTGTGACCAGAACGCGTCGGGACACCTGCTGCAAGGGTACCCCTGCCCGTAGAAAGCAGAGGTCTGTCCAGGGTTTGAGGGTTTGGCAGCAGGTGGTGGTAACTTTCACATTGTGCGTGCCACGGCGCCATGCTCGTCTCGGGACTCGAGTCTGGAGCCAGTGCTGAAGTGTTCTCATATGCATCAACCCCAGCGGCGCGGCCGCCGCGGAGGATGCCATATGCCCCAAGAGCTGTTGGAATCATTTTAGCGGGACCACGGTACCTGGCTTGAGGGAAGCGAGGCATTTCAGCACCGACTGAACATGCTCGTTGGAGAGAAAAGAGATGCAAACCTAGAAAAGAGATGCTCTGGACTGGGGTGAGCTTGATCTTTTCCCAGTTGACCTGAAGCCCCAAACGGCTGAGGTGCCTGAACACCTGGTCTCTGTGCGCGCATAGTAACTCTCGCGAGGGGGCCAGGATGAGTCGTCAAGGTAATTGAGTATGCTTATGCCGACTTCTCGGAGCGGGGCAAGAGCTGCCTCTGCGACTTTCGTGAAGACGCGAGGGGACAGAGACAGGCCGAAGGGGAAGACTTTGTACTGATATGCCTGGCCGTCGAAAGCGAACCGTAGAAAGGGTCGATGTCGAGGGCGAATTGAGATGTGGAAGTACGCGTCCTTCAGGTCTACAGCTGCGGCTATATGCCGGACGCCAGATAGAATTTGTTTCTGGGTGAGCATTTTGAACGGGAGTTTGGACAGGGTCCGATTGAAAACTTGCAGGTCCAAGATCGGTCGTAAGCCGCCATCTTTCTTGGGTACAACGAAGTAAGGGCTGTAGAAACCCTTCTTCGTTTCGGTTGGAGGGACAGGCTCTATCGCGTCCTTGAATAGAAGGGAGGAGATTTCTTCACACAGGGACTGGGCATGTTTGCCGTGTACTGCGGAAAAATGAACGTGGGGCGGAGGCCTGGCAAACTGAATTGCGTAACCGAGTCGAATGGTCCGGTGCAGCCAGCGTGACGGGCTGGGCAGTGAAAGCCACGCCTCTAAACTCTGTGCTAGGGGCACCAAGGGGTCTGATGTTGGCGTCCTCTGGACTCATCTGAACCGGCCGGCCAGGGAACAGTCGTGGGGCTGAAGGCGGGGATGCCGCGTCCAGGAAGCCGGGACTGTTGAGGCCTGAAAGCAGAGTGCTGTGAGAGCGGCATTTGCGGGCCATGTGACCCAGAGACAAAGGAAATAGCTCTTTTATTGAGAATTATACGGGTATTTAAGCGGTGCAAATACGGGAGTTCATTCAGGATTTTTCTGAGGAGCCGGAAATGGTCCGGCCACAACAGTGGCTCGGCTCAGCGACGTGGCGGGGAAGACACAACATCTCGTTCCCTCCATCAGGGAATGGAGGTTACATACATAACCTAGACGTTCCCCTTCTGTCGCTCTCTCCACGTTGTGTCAGAGAAGCGACACTAGGGGTCCACTTATAAAAGTGCCATGCGCTGAGCCGTGTACGTGAACTGCTGATACAGGAGCGAGCAGGTATCTTTACGTGCAGGACGACCAACTGTATCAGACTGCACGTACCCTTCCCCAATGCCCCATTCAAGCCATCATAATCCTTATCGTTGCCCTGGAGGGGGGGAACAAGTTGATGGCCGCCAACCTGGGAACAGGCCAGCCTGGCTGGTCCTCTTTTCTCTCTATGTTTCTCACATAAAGCAACTACGGCCGGGGCCCTTACACGCATTGAGGGAAGGGGGTCTTAGCCCTTCTTTCAGGGGGAGAAGACCCTGCAGAGGCCACACCTACCCGGCAGGGGAGGCAAAGAGTATTTTTTTTGCAAGGGGGGGGGCACGGCCTGGGTGTGACAAGCCAATGAAATGGCGTCGACAACCCAGTTGGCAAGACTCTGTTTGGAGACAGCATTCCCTTTCCGCTGTCCCCTGAAGCAGACAAAGAGCTGCTCAGAGCGTCTAGTGCTCTGCGTGCGGTTCAGACAGATACGCAAAGCACATACTGGACACAGCAACAAAAGGGTTGGGTCTGCCTCCTCCTGGGGCAGCACTTGCAGGTTCACTACCTGATCCCTGAAAGGTGTGGTAGGAACCTTGGGCACATAGCCCGGTCGCGGTCTTAGGATCACGTATGTGTCTGCCAGACTGAATTCCAGGCAAGTGTCGCTAACAGAGAACGCTTGCAGGTCCCCGACCCTCTTGATAGAGGCGAGCGCGATCAGCAGGGCAGTCTTGAGAGAGAGGGTCCAGCTGAATCTAGCGGCTCGAAGGGGGGTCTCCGGAGGCCCATGAAGATGACCGAGAGATCCCAGGAGGGAAATAGGTTAGGCCGGGAGGGAGTTAGCCTCCGGGCACCTTTGAGGAACCTGACAATTAAGTCGTGCTTACCAAGAGACTTGCCGTCTATCGTGTCATGATGAGCCGCGATGGCGGCGACATACACCTTGAGGGTGGAGGGGGACAGCCTCCTCTCCAGCCTCTCCTGAGCACTGACCAAACCACGCACTTCTGTGGGTCTTCGGCTCGGGAAGAACACCAGTTCGCGAAGAGACGCCACTTTAGGGCGTAAAGATGCCTGGTCGAGGGGGCTCTGGCTTGGTTGATAGTATCTATGACGGTCGGTGGTAGGCCGGCTAGATCTTCCGCATCCTATCCAGGGGCCAGACGTGGAGGTTCCAGAGGTCTGAGTGCGGGTGCCAGAGCGTGCCCCGTCCCTGAGAAAGAAGGTCCTTCCTCAGGGGAATTCGCCAGGGAGGGGCTGTCGCGAGGAGCGTGAGTTCCGAGAACCAAGTCCGGGTGGGTCTACCTGGGCCTTGCCGAACCGGTCCCAGATCAGCTGGACCGACTGGGGGTGGAGCCTCCACTCTCCGCTGGGCAGGCTTTGTCTTGACAGCGCGTCCGCTATCACATATTTGATTGTCGGGGATGTGAGTGGCGCGCAGTGACTTGAGGAGACGACGGGCGAGCTGTGACATGTGGAGAGAGCATACTCCGCCATGGCGATTTATGTAGGCTACCACTGTGGTGCTGTCTGTCCTGACTAGGATGTGTTTGTCTCGAATTAATGGGAGAAACTTCCTCAGGGCAACCCAAGGAAGGCGTCGGTTGTGACCAGAACGCGTCGGGACACCTGCTGCAAGGGTACCCCTGCCCGTAGAAAGCAGAGGTCTGTCCAGGGTTTGAGGGTTTGGCAGCAGGTGGTGGTAACTTTCACATTGTGCGTGCCACGGCGCCATGCTCGCCTCGGGACTCGAGTCTGGAGCCAGTGCTGAAGTGTTCTCATATGCATCAACCCCAGCGCGCGCCGCCGCGAGGATGCCATATGCCCCAAGAGCTGTTGGAATCATTTTAGCGGGACCACGGTACCTGGCTTGAGGGAAGCGAGGCATTTCAGCACCGACTGAACATGCTCGTTGGAGAGAAAAGAGATGCAAACCTAGAAAAGAGATGCTCTGGACTGGGGTGAGCTTGATCTTTTCCCAGTTGACCTGAAGCCCCAAACGGCTGAGGTGCCTGAACACCTGGTCTCTGTGCGCGCATAGTAACTCTCGCGAGGGGGCCAGGATGAGTCGTCAAGGTAATTGAGTATGCTTATGCCGACTTCTGGAGCGGGCAAGAGCTGCCTCTGCGACTTTCGTGAAGACGCGAGGGGACAGAGACAGGCCGAAGGGGAAGACTTTGTACTGATATGCCTGGCCGTCGAAAGCGAACCGTAGAAAGGGTCGATGTCGAGGGCGAATTGAGATGTGGAAGTACGCGTCCTTCAGGTCTACAGCTGCGGCTATATGCCGGACGCCAGATAGAATTTGTTTCTGGGTGAGCATTTTGAACGGGAGTTTGGACAGGGTCCGATTGAAAACTTGCAGGTCCAAGATCGGTCGTAAGCCGCCATCTTTCTTGGGTACAACGAAGTAAGGGCTGTAGAAACCCTTCTTCGTTTCGGTTGGAGGGACAGGCTCTATCGCGTCCTTGAATAGAAGGGAGGAGATTTCTTCACACAGGGACTGGGCATGTTTGCCGTGTACTGCGGAAAAATGAACGTGGGGCGGAGGCCTGGCAAACTGAATTGCGTAACCGAGTCGAATGGTCCGGTGCAGCCAGTGTGACGGGCTGGGCAGTGAAAGCCACGCCTCTAAACTCTGTGCTAGGGGCACCAAGGGGTCTGATGTTGGCGTCCTCTGGACTCATCTGAACCGGCCGGCCAGGGAACAGTCGTGGGGCTGAAGGCGGGGATGCCGCGTCCAGGAAGCCGGGACTGTTGAGGCCTGAAAGCAGAGTGCTGTGAGAGCGGCGTTTGCGGGCCATGTGACCCAGAGACAAAGGAAATAGCTCTTTTATTGAGAATTATACGGGTATTTAAGCGGTGCAAATACGGGAGTTCATTCAGGATTTTTCTGAGGAGCCGGAAATGGTCCGGCCACAACAGTGGCTCGGCTCAGCGACGTGGCGGGGAAGACACAACGTCTCGTTCCCTCCATCAGGGAATGGAGGTTACATACATAACCTAGACGTTCCCCTTCTGTCGCTCTCTCCACGTTGTGTCAGAGAAGCGACACTAGGGGTCCACTTATAAAAGTGCCATGCGCTGAGCCGTGTACGTGAACTGCTGATACAGGAGCGAGCAGGTATCTTTACGTGCAGGACGACCAACTGTATCAGACTGCACGTACCCTTCCCCAATGCCCCATTCAAGCCATCATAATCCTTATCGTTGCCCTGGAGGGGGGGAACAAGTTGATGGCCGCCAACCTGGGAACAGGCCAGCCTGGCTGGTCCTCTTTTCTCTCTATGTTTCTCACATAAAGCAACTACGGCCGGGGCCCTTACACGCATTGAGGGAAGGGGTCTTAGCCCTTCTTTCAGGGGAGAAGACCCTGCAGAGGCCACACCTACCCGGCAGGGGAGGCAAAGAGTATTTTTTTCGCAAGGGGGGAGGCACGGCCTGGGTGTGACAAGCCAATGAAATGGCGTCGACAACCCAGTTGGCAAGACTCTGTTTGGAGACAGCATTCCCTTTCCGCTGTCCCCTGAAGCAGACAAAGAGCTGCTCAGAGCGTCTAGTGCTCTGCGTGCGGTTCAGACAGATACGCAAAGCACATAATGGACACAGCAACAAAAGGGTTGGGTCTGCCTCCTCCCGGGGCAGCACTTGCAGGTTCACTACCTGATCCCTGAAAGGTGTGGTAGGAACCTTGGGCACATAGCCCGGTCGCGGTCTTAGGATCACATATGTGTCTGCCAGACTGAATTCCAGGCAAGTGTCGCTAACAGAGAACGCTTGCAGGTCCCCGACCCTCTTGATAGAGGCGAGCGCGCTCAGCAGGGCAGTCTTGAGAGAGAGGGTCCAGCTGAATCTAGCGGCTCGAAGGGGGGTCTCCGGAGGCCCATGAAGATGACCGAGAGATCCCAGGAGGGAAATAGGTTAGGCCGGGAGGGAGTTAGCCTCCGGGCACCTTTGAGGAACCTGACAATTAAGTCGTGCTTACCAAGAGACTTGCCGTCTATCGTGTCATGATGAGCCGCGATGGCGGCGACATACACCTTGAGGGTGGAGGGGGACAGCCTCCTCTCCAGCCTCTCCTGAGCACTGACCAAACCACGCACTTCTGTGGGTCTTCGGCTCGGGAAGAACACCAGTTCGCGAAGAGACGCCACTTTAGGGCGTAAAGATGCCTGGTCGAGGGGCTCTGGCTTGGTTGATAGTATCTATGACGGTCGGTGGTAGGCCGGCTAGATCTTCCGCGATCCTATCCAGGGGCCAGACGTGGAGGTTCCAGAGGTCTGAGTGCGGGTGCCAGAGCGTGCCCCGTCCCTGAGAAAGAAGGTCCTTCCTCAGGGAATTCGCCAGGGAGGGGCTGTCGCGAGGAGCGTGAGTTCCGAGAACCAAGTCCGGGTGGGTCTACCTGGGCCTTGCCGAACCGGTCCCAGATCAGCTGGACCGACTGGGGGTGGAGCCTCCACTCTCCGCTGGGCAAGCTTTGTCTTGACAGCGCGTCCGCTATCACATATTTGATTGTCGGGGATGTGAGTGGCGCGCAGTGACTTGAGGAGACGACGGGCGAGCTGTGACATGTGGAGAGAGCATACTCCGCCATGGCGATTTATGTAGGCTACCACTGTGGTGCTGTCTGTCCTGACTAGGATGTGTTTGTCTCGAATTAATGGGAGAAACTTCCTCAGGGCAACCCAAGGAAGGCGTCGGTTGTGACCAGAACGCGTCGGGACACCTGCTGCAAGGGTACCCCTGCCCGTAGAAAGCAGAGGTCTGTCCAGGGTTTGAGGGTTTGGCAGCAGGTGGTGGTAACTTTCACATTGTGCGTGCCACGGCGCCATGCTCGTCCCGGGACTCGAGTCTGGAGCCAGTGCTGAAGTGTTCTCATATGCATCAACCCCAGCGGCGCGGCCGCCGCGGAGGATGCCATATGCCCCAAGAGCTGTTGGAATCATTTTAGCGGGACCACGGTACCTGGCTTGAGGGAAGCGAGGCATTTCAGCACCGACTGAACATTCTCGTTGGAGAGAAAAGAGATGCAAACCTAGAAAAGAGATGCTCTGGACTGGGGTGAGCTTGATCTTTTCCCAGTTGACCTGAAGCCCCAAACGGCTGAGGTGCCTGAACACCTGGTCTCTGTGCGCGCATAGTAACTCTCGCGAGGGGGCCAGGATGAGTCGTCAAGGTAATTGAGTATGCTTATGCCGACTTCTCGGAGCGGGGCAAGAGCTGCCTCTGCGACTTTCGTGAAGACGCGAGGGACAGAGACAGGCCGAAGGGGAAGACTTTGTACTGATATGCCTGGCCGTCGAAGCGAACCGTAGAAAGGGTCGATGTCGAGGGCGAATTGAGATGTGGAAGTACGCGTCCTTCAGGTCTACAGCTGCGGCTATATGCCGGACGCCAGATAGAATTTGTTTCTGGGTGAGCATTTTGAACGGGAGTTTGGACAGGGTCCGATTGAAAACTTGCAGGTCCAAGATCGGTCGTAAGCCGCCATCTTTATTGGGTACAACGAAGTAAGGGCTGTAGAAACCCTTCTTCGTTTCGGTTGGAGGGACAGGCTCTATCGCGTCCTTGAATAGAAGGGAGGAGATTTCTTCACACAGGGACTGGGCATGTTTGCCGTGTACTGCGGAAAAATGAACGTGGGGCGGAGGCCTGGCAAACTGAATTGCGTAACCGAGTCGAATGGTCCGGTGCAGCCAGTGTGACGGGCTGGGCAGTGAAAGCCACGCCTCTAAACTCTGTGCTAGGGGCACCAAGGGGTCTGATGTTGGCGTCCTCTGGACTCATCTGAACCGGCCGGCCAGGGAACAGTCGTGGGGCTGAAGGCGGGGATGCCGCGTCCAGGAAGCCGGGACTGTTGAGGCCTGAAAGCAGAGTGCTGTGAGAGCGGCATTTGCGGGCCATGTGACCCAGAGACAAAGGAAATAGCTTAGGAAATAGAATTTGGGTACCGCAGCCCTTGTTAGGGGGTGCAGCAAATGAAAAAACACAAGATTCTCCTCCCGGCCCTCCACCGGGGGACAGAGCGGTCTTACCACCTCCGGAGCTAACGTCTTGGACTCTGGGTGGGCTGTCTCAGGAGCGCCTGGGAGCCTTCCGGGTCCTCGAGGGGGTCCGTGAGACAGGGGGCGTGCGCTTCCCGCGGTTGGCTCGACGCTGGGGCTGAGAGCTGGGTCTGGGTTGAGGTGGAGCAGGTTTCTTGGCCACGGGAGGATGCCCTCGGCGAGCAGACGGGGCATGGGCCGTAGTGGCAGGTTTGTGGCGAGGCATGATGTGAGAGATGACCTCCGTCTGCTTCTTCAACAGGGAGAACTGCTGGGCAAAGTCCTCGACAGTGTCGCCGAAGAGGCCAAACTGGGAGACAGGAGCGTTGAGGAAGCAAGTCTTGTCTGCTTCATGCATCTCGACCATGTTCAGCCATTGTTGACGCTCCTGGACCACGAGCGTGTCCATCGCCTGCCCGAGCACCTGCGCTGTGACCTTCGTCGCTCTCAGGGCGAGGTCGGTTGCTGAGCGCAGTTCCTGCAGCGTGTCGGGATCAGGACCACCCCTGTGCATGTTTCGTAGTGCCTTGACTTGATGGACCTGCAGGAGAGCCATGGCATGCAGGGTGGAAGCGGCGCGTCCGGTGGCGCTGTAGGCCTTTGCGGTCAGCAAGGATGTTGCTCTACAGGTCCGGGAAGGAAGTACAGGGCAGCCCCGCCAGGTGGTAGGGCTTCCGGAGCATAAATGGAGCGCAACTGCCCTGTCCACCTGGGGAATCGCCGTGTACCTGTGGCGCGCTCTGCCATCGAGGGTGGCGATGGCGGATGAGAACGGGACTGGGGTGGGACGAGGCTGTGAGCGGCGTCCAGACCCCAGGAACCAGTCGTCCAGCCGTGATGGCTGTGGGGAGGATGGAGGGTTCCAATCCAAGCCCACGCTAGTGGCTGCCCGGGAAAGCATGTCGGTCATCTGCGCGTCGGCCTCAGCCTGGGCGTGCAGGCCCGAAAGTGGCAGCCCAGGGGAGTCCTCAGCGTCAGATACAGCGCCCTCCGATGCTGCGGCGAGCTCATCGGCTTTGGTGTCAGGAGGGTAGGTGGACTGGCTGTAAGGCGAGTCACCGTCACCTCGGGGACGGACGGGAGTCAACGAGCTTGCCGGGGTGCGGGTGGTCCGAGGGGGCGTACCCGGCGGAGCTGCACCTGCTGCCATCCCCAAATCGCCTCCATCGCCAACCGCATCGTCCTCAATCCCGTGGGAAGAAGGAGCAACGCGGGGGCGGCTGGAGTGGCTTGCTTACGGTTGTAAGCAAGCAGCGATCGCAACGTTGTCATGGTCATGTTCTCGCAGTGAAAACATGAACCATCCACAAACGCAGCCTCGGTGTGATCGCTACCCAGACACACGAGACAACGCCTGTGGCCGTCTGAAGCGGAGAGCACTCTACCGCATCCAGGAACACAGGGGCGGAAAGGTGTCTTTATAAAGACGCGTCCTTAAAAGGACGTTCAACGCCGCTGTGTTTTGCTCTTTTAGAGGAAATTACTCTTTTAAATAAAATCACTCTTTTATGAAAAAAAGTTGTGAGAGTTTTTAATCTGCAACTGTCGATGTGCCCAGGGGCAGGAATGCACAGCCGTGCAAACAGGAGAAAGCCGCTGTTGTGCGCCGTAGAATCCAACAGCATGCAGCAGAGGAATGTCAGGAACTCGGTGTGTAACACGCAGCAACTGCAGACACGACCATCGGCTCCGAAGAAATTTTCTGAATGAACTCCCGTATTTGCGCCGCTTAAATACCCGTATGTCCGGGGGCGGGACATGCAAATACCGGCTGCCTACTCTCATTGGCCTTTTTTCATAGATCAGAGGTGGATATCGGCGCTCAAGAGAGACCCCTACTGTCGCTTCTCTGACACAACGTGGAGAGAGCGACAGAAGGGGAATCTAAGTTTATTATACCCTAGTAATATATTTCAGTTGTAATTTCACCTGGAAACTGGAGCTCAAAAATGCCAAATGTTCAACAACCCTTCCAGTTTCAGCCACTGGGGGCAGTGGCTTGAATTTCGGTGAGCACAGACCAATTTCAGCTGAAGAACTTTCAACTTACAGTTGATGAATTTACAGTGAGATCAGTCTGGTGCAAGATGATGCATCTATATTTTTGTAATTTTTTCTAAAGTATATATTTTAAATATACAAATTTGCAAGTTTGCAATTTTTGTAACCTTTAGGAGAACACCATCATACAACAAAATATTTTCATATTTATAAATAAATGTATGATATATGAAACATATTTATATTTTTTTTTTTAACAGTTTCAAGATTTGAGAGAAAATCACACTCCATACAGATCACCAAACTAACCACAGGAAGGAAAGAACTGGGTTGAAACCTTCTTCTCTTCTTTCAGAACAATTGTCTGGCATTTCAATAGAACCAAGGTAAAATTGAGCTTAGCTCATAAATCGTTTTGGTTGATTGCCTACGTTTGCTTCAACAGTAGGGGGAAGGCCAACCATCTGACACCATAAAGAAGAGATCTGCCAACCCTGGGTGTTAGCATCAACACTACCCCTGTTATGAGCCTGAAACAGAGGGGACGTGGGTGAGGGACAGCTTTTATGGCTCACAGAAGAAATGGCATGCTGTCTCACCCCAGATACAGGAACATTTTAAGGCAAATTATCTCATTGGCAAATACATTGCCTAGACTTTACGACAGTCCTTGCTCTTGAACACACATGCACATTAGATGGATTGACCTGCTCAGAGGCATTATCAAGATTACCATTTTTTTTTTTACAAATTTTTAGTGCGCAGATCCCAATGATGCAACATGACATTGCCAGATTAACACTTATCTTTGCTTCTGTCTCCTTTAAAGTGTTATTATCGAGCTTTCTTTGTATTACTACAGTTCGTTCAGTAGACATCTGAACACTTTTACTGATAACCTTTTTGTTAACTGAGACCTTTACAGTAAAAAGTGGCAAGCAGCAATGGAGGAGTTATTTCTTCCTGATATAATGCTTAAAATGAGTTTTGTTGGTGCAACCTAATATTTTCAGGTTGATTTAGTGATATTGCATAATATTTTAGAGTTAATTTCGATGCTACCACATAAAACACATATGCAGTGTATCTGTACATTTTTTAAGTGCAAATTTAAAGACTTTTAAGACCTTTTCAAAACATCTAAATGGAAAAATTAAGACTATACCACGGCAAAAAAGATAAATACGACAACTTAAAACTG
The DNA here is from genome assembly GCF_025860055.1 of Xyrauchen texanus. Classification (NCBI taxonomy): domain Eukaryota; kingdom Metazoa; phylum Chordata; class Actinopteri; order Cypriniformes; family Catostomidae; genus Xyrauchen; species Xyrauchen texanus. Next base: position 2,350,030 of record NC_068293.1, read on the forward strand.
TTTTATGTAATAGTTTTTTTTTTACTAACTTTAGCACACACATTGTGAACAACAGGTTAGACATGCAAACTGCTTAGATAAGCCAAGTCTTGTGTTTTGGAAGTGCAGCTCCCACTGTAGCAGCAAGGAGAAGACTGAGTTACTGGAGCAAGCACCTTGAAACATTTAAAAAACGAAGCAATAAACGGCAAATAGTACCAGCTGAACAACAGCAGCTGACACTATCTGAGAAATTAAAACTGTATAAGACGAGCCCTAATGTAGAGGGTGATCCTTAGCCGCCCCCCCTGCACCTCAAAATGTACACCTCAAAGTACATAACATAAAATATACACTGCAAATGGTAACAAAATCAGTATAAAAAAATTATAAAGAAAAAAATGAATAAAGTGCCATTTAAAAAATAACAAATAAGATTGAAGTGTTAAATTTTTTTGAGCTCAGAGAGTTTGTCCTCAATTTGTCCATTTACTCCCTTCAACTCCTCCTGCTTCTCTTTGGCCCGTCTTCTCATTGTGTTAGACTTTGTAATCAGCGTGGCCATTTTGGAGCCTGCAGAATTTTCTGCCTGTTCTGCCATTCGGTCTGCGTCACTTTCAAGTGACTTACACACTAGAATGGCCCATGAATTGGGACCCAAAATAACGGGATTGAACGTGATGAGTACCAGTCTGGTCAGTTGCCCAGTATCTGACATGCAGGTCCAACTGTTTACTCTTTGTTGCGCTGTTCATGCTTTCGTCAAACATGATGAAAAATTTTCCCTGGTTAATCCGTGCCACAAGCTCCTTTTTCACATATGGAGCAATGCCAAATCGTGCAAGATACGCCATCTTGTCTCTGCCACAACTAAACGTGCGCGCACACTCGGAGTCCGGGAACATCGCCTGGAAGACGGTGTGAATGTCATCGTTTGACGTGTAAGATTGGTGACGGCTAACTGTGCGTAAAACCCAGAGCACTTCTGCCTTTAACGTGGCTGTGTTAGAGAACGCACTGAAGGCAGAGTTAGACGCACTGGAGGTAGACTCAATAAGCCTAACGTTACTAGTAGCAGGTGTACTTGTCTGAGCACTTGGTGATGGTGTTGTAAATATTTGAATAGGTAAACTACCCGACTGATCCGCAATGTAGCGCTTGTGTTTCTCACTTTTCGCGTGGGAATCTAGGGCTGTTTGACCCATTGTCCCCAACTGTATATATATTTTTTGCAGAGATCAGATCGGGCCTCCCTCATGCCAGTTTTCTTCAACCAACCCTTATATTTATCATCCTTCAACCACTTGTCGTTAAACTGACATTTGCCCATAATGTCACTAAGCGTTTCGCTAACTGGCTTACCAACTCTTTCTCCCGCTTTCTCCTGCTCGCGCCTGCGCCCTCTCACTCTGCAACCAATACACTTCCTCCAGTAGCCTTCTAGTTCTACGGAATGCAGATGACACCCGCAAAGAACAAATGCTGCCCCTAAAGGTGCGCTGGTCACTTATAAAATTGCGGTTAAAAAAATACACGAAACCAGATGGAGACATTTCACTCGCTCGGTGAATTGGGAAATTTAATACCTCCCTTTCAAAAATTCAAGACATTCCAGACAATTTAAGACTTTTTTAGGCCTTAAAAACAGAAAGTTGTATTTAAGACTTTTTAAGGATCCGCAGGGACCCTGATATGTTTTAATTTAACCTTTGGTTTTTCAGTTTAGATTATATCTTTTAACAATTATTTTGCTCTTCAAATTAGCAATGCAACATAACCTGAAATAACATAAATGCAAAGCACCAGGGCCGCTGCTGGCCAAAGTGATCCCCTACGTAGAGGGGGGTTAAGGCTTAGCGTGATATGAGCGTGAAACGATCATGTGTTCCACAACCGCTTTCGGGTCCTTGAATAATGTATAATGTGCGAGTAAGGGCAGCTGGTGGAATTTCTAGTGCCCTCCTAGGGAAAGATGGTGCCCCCCTAGGGAGATGGAGCCCTACGCAGACTGCGTAGTATGCGTGTAGGGAGCGGCGGTACTGCAAAGCACAAAGAACACATGTTTGAAGCAGTCTCAGTGTCATTAGGCGGATTTTGGCTGCTCATGCGAGCTCAGACAATGAAACCACAGCCATGTAATGACTTCAGAAAGTACAGATTAATGAGCTCTTTCTATATTGATAGTCTTAAACCACACACAGTTAAATACAATGAATACTAAATACTGTGAATCAAGAGGGATCCCTCACATCAAAGTGTCTGGTTGGTTAAATGATGAGACTGGGACAGTTACTTCACACATCTGAACATCAGATCCATATCAAATCTCTCTTCAGGAACAGACTTCTGTGATGATGTTTCATCATTGCATTTCTAACACAGGAATCCATATTGTTAAATAGTATCCAAATTAGGAAATTATCTGGTGACAATATTTAATACTAATATCATAACTATTATGCTAGGGGTCTAGGTTCCCCTGGTCATAACTAATATAGACCAAAGATAGCTAAACTCAGGTTTAGGGTCAGGGACAAGGTAAATTCAAAGACAACTGGGGTTTAAAAGAGGATTCAAGAGTGAAAACACCCTATACAAACTGTGTTTGGTGCCAGACTGAACCAAAAGGGGCTGTTCACTAAAATATTTACTTTTTTTCTAGATTAGTATTCCCTGCATCTTTATTACAACAGATGTTTAAGATGCATATGTGCCAAAACTTGCACTAAACAAGTGACTAATCTGCCTGTACATTATTAAAAATACCTTCTCTGAAACAAATCCTAATTACATTTTGCAGTGTTGCTTAAGTATGTGTATTTGTTTTACAGGAACAAAAATTATCATTAAGAATAGTATTTTTGCATTTAATCTTTTCCCTGAAATCAAAGGTCTTTGAAGAGAGAGAGAGAGAGAGAGAGAAAGATCTGACAAGGATTTTCTTAAAATAATTAATTATAAAATAATGTATTGGCTAGTAATAACACTATAGCTTAGCATAAAGCTAAATGTTCACGTAATTGACTATATAAATATTTCTGCTGCTCCAAACATATTTCAAAATTCCAAAGTGTGTACGCAACGCCATTTTTTTCAGATTGCATGTGGCTTCTGCTCATAGAATGAGGCAGAACATATACTAGGCTTATTTTTAGCTGCCTTTATGCTAAAGGCTACAGTGGTTAGCATTTAACTGAGAAACACCTTTTATTCTTGTAAAAAATGTATACCTGAAGCACGTGGGAAACATTGACAAACCATGTCTTTGTAATTGTGTTTAATTCAATTCATGTTTCATCTGTCAAAGCATTTTCTGTTAATCTGTAGAAATTGCAGTAGTTTCTCTCAAGGGGATGTTCATGAATTCATATCCATCTTTATACACTAGAGTGACCATATGTCCTCTTTTTCCCGGATATGTCCGGGATTTGGCTTTTTTCAAATTGACATGCGGTTAGGACTCTCATACATTCTGTGTATTTGATACACTGCACCAGTTTTCATGTGTCCTTACGTGGTTATTCTGATAGAGAGCGGTAGACTAAAGGTGCTTGGCTGCAGCCTCGTTAGGCTATATCTCAGCTGCCACACCATCAAGCACCATCGAATGCAGTCTCAATTGTGAGGACACTTGGAAGTCAGCCTCATTTCGCAGCCATCTTTACCATATTTTGCAGGATGCATTGGGTTTATCATTTGTGGCCTTCAATCACCCACAATAATTTGCACATGTAAAAAATTATTTAAAAAAACCTTTATGACACTGCTTACTTTTTTCTTTCTCTCTTCAAGTTTTTATTCATATTTGCACCAAGACAATATGTATAAAAATAAAAGCTGCAGTTTAGACAATACAACAAATTAGAAGATAGAAAATCACTGAAAAATAAATGAATACATTTAATAAAAGGGCAATTACATGAATTCGAAAAGCTTTACAAGTTTTATAGTTTTTCCAAGTTTAGGGTTCTTGTTTTTCATATTTGAAAGGGTTTAAATATAAATTCTAAGATCAGTGTTGCAAAACATTTTATATAAAGGCTTTTTTGAGTGATTCTCTATTTGAATAAAATATTTTGCTAAAATAATGAAGGGATTAAGGACATATTTCTTGTTTTCTGAATTATTTGTGTTTTCTAAATGTAAAATATCACATGGTTCTAAGCTTATGATTTGCCATGCACACTTTCTAGACCATCTCATTCTAGCATTGAGTGCTGAGGAAGAATCTAGCCTACAGCCTCAGAAGGACTGGTCTAAGAAGGACACAGCCTTAGTAGGCTGCAGCCTTCCATTTGAGAAGCACCCTAAATGTGCAGTCTTTAAAAAAAAAACAGCTCTCTCTTTCTCTTGCCAGCCCGCATGCTTGTATGTGTGTAGGCAAAATGTCACCAGATGTGCTCTGCCCTCTCAACCAGAATCATAAATAATGTTGCAAAAAAAAAAATAGATTCTGAAATATACTACTTACCAGGGAAACGTAAACTAATAAGACAGAAAAAATAGACCCTCATTAAAATTTTACAACTCCTTCCTCTGATATCTGTACTGCAACCTCTGTACGATTTACACATTTCAAATTTGTCAACATATATAAACATATATATACATAACATCTATACAAATATATGTGTGTGTGTGTGTTTGTTTCAAAAAATGTAATTTGTTAAATATATTAAAAACAATGCATTAAATACACCCCCAAATTAAATTAAAATGCAAAGTAATCTTTTCATTAATCAAAATACTTTTTTATAATACTTAAATTAATGGGAGAAATTGGAACGCCCAACCATGAACTTATATCTATAAAGTAAATAATATCCTCCATGTGATTAAATGTTGAAATGGTTTGTGATAATGGGACAATTTTGTTGTGTTGGCCTAATACTGTTTGAAATGTTTATTGTTACTGCTCCAGATACTGTTTAAAAAGGCAGCATTCAGTGCACACACACACACACACACACACACACACACACACACACACTCGCGCGTTTCCATGTTTTATGGGGACTTTCCATAGACATAATGGTTTATATACTGTCCAAACTTTATATTCTATCCCCTAAACCTAACCCTACCCCTAAACCTAACCCTCACAGAAAACTTTCTGCATTTTTACATTTTCAAAAAACATAATTTAGTATGATTTATAAGCTGTTTTCCTCATGGGGACCGACAAAATGTCCCCACACGGACAAAAATATCGGGTTTTACTATCCATATGGGGACATATGGTCCCCACAAAGTGATAAACACACACGCACACACACACACACACACACACACACACACACACACACACACACACACACGTTGTGTTTCCATGTTTTATGGGGACTTTCTATAGACATAATGGTTTTTATACTGTACAAACTTTATATTCTATCCCCTAAACCTAACTCTACCCCTAAACCTAACCCTCACTGAAAACTTTCTGCATTTTTACATTTTCAAAAAACATAATTTAGTATGATTTATAAGCTGTTTTCCTCATGGGGACTGTTTTACTATCCTTATGGGGACATTTGGTCCCCACAAAGTGATAAATACACGCTCACACACACACACACACACACACACACACACACACACACACACACACACACACACACACACACACACACACACACATCATTTAAATTTGCTATACACCAGCATCCACATGTCCAACACCAATAAGATGAAACTGACCCAACATTCATGCACTCCACATGCTCTTTACCATTTCCTTCTCCTCCTTTTGTCTCTTTCTTTCGCACTCTCTCTCTCTGTTTGGTCAGTGTTGTAAAGTTTGCAGCACACAGTGCTCAGTCTGAGTGTCAGGCAGATAATGAGCGCCATAAAACCATCAGACAGGGGGAATTAATGTGTGCAGGATGTGTCTGCCGTTACTCACCCTGCCCCCTCTAAGTAGCTGGAAGAATTACAAGAAATGCTTTTCTCCTGCATTGATCACGGGGAACCACAGAAATATGAGTGTGTTAAAAACCTGGTAAATGCTTGCAGTAATTCTCTCTCTCTCTCTCTCTCTCTCTCTCTCTCTCTCTCTCTCTCTCTCTCTCTCTCTCTCTATCTCTCTCCCTGTCTCTCTTTCTGTTGTTGGGGCTTGGTCAAGTTCTTCTTGCTATATGAGGCCTGTCAGGTTAAATTTTCTTTAAATTCTGAGGTAACATTCTTCATCAATAATGGTCTGCTCTATGTGTGAATGAAATGATGACAGGCTCCGACAACTACACTCACACAAAGCTCTTCTCCCTTCTTCACTAAGAGCTAGGAAGATGGCCAAAATAGATGAGCAACGGTATACAGTTTGGGAACATTCAGACGCAAGCTACATGTTTAGAGGAGCATTTTAATATGAGACTCATGCTGTCCTTTCAACAGGCTACAAGTAAAACATTAACTATTATTTTCAAGCCTCATTCCATGAGTAGAATCTGCATGAGATCAGTGAAAGTTTTAATCTGTTTTAACCACTTAAAGATGATGTAAATAAATGTTATGCAGTAGATAATATGCAAAGTTTAGATTCTACATGGCGCTACTGCTACCGCTAGCATGCTAAACATGGTCATTTATGCACAGGTTGCCATCTGTTATTGTGTTTTGTTGACTATTGTTGACTTAATCTAAAAATGAAAATCACACAAGCTGGTCTTGGTAAATGTCTCTATACGTGAACGATCCTGTAGATGTATGTAAGTTTGCACCTGCTTCGCAACTCTGTGTTTTTGTTGACGATCTTCAAGGAATGAACTGTAAAAAGATGGAGCTCCAGGTCACACCTGCTGACCAATTGCAGTAAGAAGCTATTTAACAACCTGTTCAAAGTTTTCCTGAGAGTTTGCTCCGATGAGCTGTTTCGAACCACCACAACAAACTCAGACACCTTTTTTTGGACAGATTTTGTTTGAAATGATGCCACACCCATTCTTTCTATGAAGTATACTTGGGCTTTTAGACTTCAGTTCATATAAATAAATTAATAAATAAAAAAGAATTGCCATCAGAGAAGTGTCTATGGATGAGTTCGGAATGACATACTTCTGTATACTGTATGTACTGTTTTAACAGATTTACAAATGTTTCTTTTTGTTGGTCACATTAAAACTGACTTGGAAACTTTTTTACCTGGACTTAATCATTATCCTTAATTTTGGTGCTTTTAAATGGCATTTTAAGCATAGATGATACTGATTTAACCTTGTCCCAGACCAAGACATTTATTATTCTAATATGTAACAAAATCCAAAAAATAAAATACATATTATTACCTGTTTAAAACTATGATAATCTAAACAAAGAGTGAAATAAACATAAACCATTTCAATTTATATTTTGTGAAAATTACAGTATTTCTATACATTTAAAAAAATGACAACTGTCCCAAATTTTGTGGCATCATTTCCATGACACCAAATAATTTTGCCCTTTAGAAATTGCTTTCAAAAGTTAGTATATTTATTAACCAAGTGGACAAAAGTGTTGGTGAAGAGCATGCTTGAGATTAAATATGAAAAATCAAGGGAAATATCACTTTAGAACAGTAGAATTGAGTGTTTATTTGCACCCTGGTGTCAATAGCATCTGCCACATGGTGCAAATATTTGCACCCCATTAGTCTGGTGAAACCACATAAATATACAATAAACTAATAGATGTTGCTGCAGTGGCGTGGGGTGTAAAGACAGTGTGTGATTGTGTACTGTTGTCCAAGTGACCGCGGTTTGAATCTGTGTTTTGTTACTCTTTTTTCCATCCGGTTTCCTGTTTCCACTCTTAATATTTCCTTCAATACTTCTCAAAATAACAGATACAAATTTAAATAAATGATGATTTCATTGCAGTGATTTGGTCAAGATGAATGTTGGGGAGTGCAGAGAAGGGTTTGATACAGAGGCGGGGTCTGTCGATCGCACTTGTTCCCGCGAGAAACCATTGTTACTGTAGAAAAACAAAGGTTATTTTAGATTAGGTTAGGTTTAGGGGTAGGTGTTAATGTAGTGTTTCTGTGGGACTCTAAATAAACACAATAAACACACTGCAGTGATGCCCAGACTGTGCGTTAGTATTTAAATATGGGTGCAAATAGTTTCTGATACTATTTGCACTGGGGTGTAAATAGCATATGACATCATTTTTATTGGGCGTCAATTACAATCAATTCATTTTAATTCATTTCAGAAACATTAAAAATGTAATTTCCATCATCATGATTTCCAGCACAGAATTCCATTAAGCACAAGACAGAATTTGAAATATGATAGAAATTACACTGTGGTGGGATTTTTCATGACTTACATGCATTTCCCAAGAAATTACATGCATTTCCTGTGATGCATGTACATGCAATGTTTGACATTATTAGTAGGCACATTTAAAAAAAGATGTTTAATGAGATTTTACTCTGCAGAAATCTACAGGGCTAAAAGTGCCCAAAGTTGAAGAAACACAATACTTTTGTGTAATAGTAGGGATTATACAGTATGCAGCACACAGTATGCTCAGTACATAAATATTCCATTCTGAACATAGTCAAATTCTCCCCAGACATGATCATAACACTACATTCACACAAGCATTTTACACGTCCCACGACTTAAATGAATGAGCATCGCAATTGCAGCGTTTTATTAGCTTAATATTACCATAAATATGAAGCCCAAATCTGAATCGAAATTCAAATCTGATTAGGTTAGGTTCAAATACTCAGTGTCTCTGAGCAGCTTCCATTTGACAAATGAACGTGACAGACAGGGGATAATAATTTGACAGGAGACAAATGTGTGGCTGTGATAGCATCTGAAAGCCAGGCTACCTGAAATATGACTTATTGTATTAAAATAATTCACCCAGGATATTGAATGTTATATTAAAGACCTCAACAATTTGATAAGAGCAACTCTCTGTAACGTGAGGCCGCAGGAGAGAAATAGAGTGTGTTTTACGTTATTTGCCGTCTTTGTTGCTGAGTTGCTGTCAATTGTTCGAATGATGATCTGATATGCTTTCACCGTAGATATTATACAGTCAGTATTCATTCTGAAGAGAGCCTGTACATCTGCCAAATATTCACAGCCTTAAGCTGATGTTTTTAGTGTTTTAATAACAGAACTCTTTGATAATGCTAAAAGCTATTTGGCAGAGCTCTCAGCAATAACAAATGCAGAACTGTTACAGAACAAATTACATCTGATTTAACAGGATTCGATCCAGAAAAACCAAACAATGTAAAACATAATCTTTTCAACATGTGCAGAACAACATACTGAAATCATTGACCTCTCCCCTCTCCTTACACGCAGGCCTGCATGTGTGAGTGTGTGTGTGTGTGTGTGTGTGTGTCTTGTCTAATGCAATTGTATGGTATGTTTCCAGTGTTTAATCAAGGCTGTGTATTTTCTGTGGCCAGTTGTTTTGAATGAGAGCCGTCATGCACGTATATGTATTGTTTGATGTAGTGGTGGGATTATTCCATATATTACAGAAAGGTTTGCCTTTGAAGACATACTAAGATTCAGGCAATACTGTAACATGCAGTCAATCTATCATAAAAGAAACAGGACAAAGATCTTTTAAAAAGCTCAGAGTAACAGTGGGAGAGAGAAAACAAAGGACAAATGTCAGCATATAGACAGTTTCCTTCTAAGGCAGTGCTTTAGCCAAAATGTAATCTCACAAATCACTGATTTCCCTGTTGAAAAACAGCCTAAACCAGCTTATCATGATTTGCTGGTCTTAGGTGGTTTAGCTGGTTTGCTACCTGGTTGACAAGTGCCTAAACTCCTCTAAAACCATCAAAAAAATTAAAGCCTGACCAATCAAAAGCTAATTGTATTTGTAGTTGTAAATTATATAATACAGTCAACAGGAATGCACATTTTTATTAACGCTACCCTCTAACCCAAACCACAACCTTAAACTAAACCGTCAGTGGAATAAAAATAAAATCTTAGAGGGAAAATGTAAACTCCAAATAGCACTCACCAAAGTTTATGTGAATGCAATTACTTCCTGGTTTCCATTGGACCAGAATCCATGTCTCAATGATCAGAAGAACCACAGTGAAAGGGGAACACATTTGAATCTGATGATGGATTAATTAATTCATCAGAATGGGGGCGATTTCAGGATACATGAACATTTGGAAGCAGCGTGTCAATTTCCAATTATCATGTTGCCTGCATTCACCTCTTTCTTTCTGCCGGTCTCTTGGTGGGTCTCACTGATTCATCAGATAAAACTCTGCTTCACACAGCTCTTATTCCTGAATCACACACACTTCTCAGAAAACTGGAGTAATCCTCACAGAAACCCAATAGGAGATCCATGTACATATGTGTGTCTGTTTTGAGTTTGTAGTGATTGAGGGTGGAGATGTGGCAGGGCTTTGTGAGATGTAGCACTTGATTTATGCGCGATGTAAAGCTACTCTGGGCCGGAATGATTTGCTTGTTTTGATTGGCTGCAACTGGGAATTCCAGCCAGCTGAAACGTATTGATACCGATGTACGATCCATGAGCTCTCTTACATGTTTTCTGTAAATGCCAGATCTGTTTGAATAATTCTTCTTACAATAAACAGCTGTATGTGATGATTTTACATTTCTTCATCATATTGTGGTACTGCGTTCTGCGTTTAGCATTGCAAATGTAAACAAGGTAGGCTATAATAAATGCATAGTGAGATGAAAAAAAAAATGCTCTAAATTCTAATGAGCTCCTCTGAATTACTTTGTGTTTGGTGCTCTGCATTGATTTAGTAGTCAAGGATTTATGTAAGGGAAAAAAGAAGACCAAAGCTATAATTTACAAGATAAAACCAACAGGCTTATTTACATAAGATACCACACACACACACACACACACACACACACACTGATTCCTGGTTATTTAAGGCACTTTTTCTTTCTCTTATTTTGAAGATTCCACAGTCATATCTACACACTCAATCAAATATTTGTAAACTGTGACTCTCTTGGTACACAAATTCGGCAAAAACAGGTTGAAAGTTCTGCTGCTGCAATCAGTCTGCCTTAACCCAAACCACAGCACAATGAATGAAAAACAGGTGTTTCTGGTGCAGTCCTAAGAGAGACATAAAAACAGTGAGACACTGCGAAATGGACAAAGATGTCCATCGAACATGCATTTACACTGAAAAATAATTACAAAAAAGTATAGATGTACACAAAAACACATTTGAGGTGAAGTGCCTCTAAACCCAAACCCAGTCTGAACAACATCATTCTGATGAAATACTTTTTTTGTTGCATTTTATTTTGCAAGCTAATTTTGTATACAGTTTTTTTGTAAGCAACATTACTATATTATAGTAGATGTTTAAGGAGTGACTGATTTTTTTTAAATGCAAAAAAAAAGCTGTTAAAAACATGATAGTCACTCGTAAAGGTCTTGGGACTGTGTGCGTTCTTGTGGAGCCACCAGCCAGTCAACACTGTCAGGATGCCATTTTCCTGCAGCTCCAAATTGATTAATACCATGGCACTTATGGCTCAGGTAAGGGTAAGGGCAAGAAACTGTTTTTAAGATGAATGATAATGCTAACGGATAGCTCTCTCCAGGTACTGGTAGACAGTGTTTGAGAGAAATAAAAGACAAGAGTGGCAGTAAAAGCAAGACAAGTTGATATTGAGAAAAACTGGGTTGATGGTGTGTTCCGAAAGATCTCTGTGATAATGGTAGCAGATTTTTTAAACAGCAGAGCTGAGCTTCAGGGCTTGAGTTCTGCCCTGGCCTTCATTAAACTAACCCTCTGAATCCTCATTATGAAGGAACAGAGCCGAAAGGCTCTTGCTCATACTGGAAATGCAGTTTCTGTTGTCCTGCCACGGGGCACGACTAATGGCTAACCCTGATGCCATCCCTCCAAATGGACTGGGAATGACTGCCAAGGACCACATCAACATTCTGCCCGAATCCAGAGGCATCCTGAAGATAAGCACTGTCGAGAGTTTGGTTAACTTTTAACTTTGGTTCCCGTTATTGGCAGATATGCCATATTTCCATAGTCTAACACTTTTTAGACTGGAATAGATGTTTTGATCATGTTGATTTAGTTGGCAGGGTCCTTAAGCAGCTCTTGGCTTGTTCTCATCATACAGTGTTGTTTAATTTAATCGCAGCGCTGCATGGGATCAACGGAGCAGTGAAATCTAGGGTGTATCAATAACAGGAAACAGGAGAGATGAGAATAATGAAGCGTTGCAGAGGCCTGCAGGCTGCAGTCTTACTGAATGAGAAGCAGTTGTTAAAAGAAGGCCCATCACTGAGAGAGAGAATATGTGTGCATGTATGTGTGTGTGTTAGCAATGGCCGTTTGTAGTCAAATCATTTTATAAATTAATATTTGTGTGTATCGTGCACATGTGTTATTGTCTGTGTGCACATTACTTTTTAAATCTGGTACTAAGCTCCGTCTTATGTGATCCAATCACAGGACATTTTGCTGTTTACACCTGGTCCCTCAAATGTGTCTCCCATGAATTTAATTTTAATCCATTAAAATCCATTCAATGAGTTAATTAAGCTTCTGATGTGGGTGCTTCTTTAATGTGATGTGGTCACATGCTTTTTTACTACAACCGTACAGTATGTGTTTTTTGGACCCCTTTACACTTCTATTTAGCGATGGCCATTTGTGATCAGACCAATGCATCTTTAAACCAGGTGTAAACAGGGCCATAGATTGTGGGGAAGAAGTGACCAAAGTCTCTCTTGAACCCTTCTATTGTTACTGAGCTAATGCTATGATGCTGGACAAGAAGTTTGTATGGGATGTAAAGAGCCTTCACTGTAAAAAGTCATTCAGTGCTATTGTCCATATGACTTAATTTTAAAAACTATATTTATTCCATTAAATTAATTTATTTTTCTTTCTTTGTTTTTTGAGTTATCAAAAAGTAAAAAGTGTGAATATTTTCGTAACTTAATATTTTCTATAATAAAATTAATTTCATTGGACTTCACCATAAATTGATTTTACAAAACTCATTCTAAAAGTTTATATCAGACGTAAAAAGACACGACACGCCCACCTGCAGCAACGGACGAACAAGTCCAGGAAAATCCTTCACTCTCGTCTGTTCCAGAAGTTTATTCGAACGGGGTTTTCTACGGAGCCGGGTCATTTATACTTCATGTAAGTAACTCTTTGTATTCTTAAAAGTTAGATTTTACCCTAATTAACGTGTTTGTGTTGCGCAATCGCTCTGTCGAAGACCGAAGAGCACCAATTTCGAATGTGCGCTAACGTTACCTCTAACAGTTTGTTAACTTGAGCCACGTAACTTACTGTATTAATCTACGTGTGTGTGTGTTGTATAAGTAATGTTGTCTGATAGTTTAATGTTTCGGAGGTGTTTCAGAGGTGTTTTGTAACTTGTTCAAAAACACTGTCGTGGCTTCGACATAGTTTGGCAGTGGACTCACAGACACACACGAAGCCACAGCTAGCTAAGTGACTATCGTCGGTTGGAGATAAATGTGCCACAGCAGCAGTTACTTTGTCGAGAACACAGTCCACACAATCTAACCCAAACCACATTGATGAGTTAGCAAACATTTGCCGTGGGCACTGTTAGCTTGTGTGGATCAGCACATAGACCGACACCCACACCGCCCGCAGTTACACCTCAACAGTGGTAACGTTACTCCAGGTGCAGGCACATTTCTCCTCATCCAGCGTGCTTCACCTAACAGGACGACTTTGTATTTGTCGGTCGCACTGTGGCACATTCACACATCTCATACCAACACACTTTGCAGTCATTCCAGTTGTTCCACTAATATTTCGGTAAGAGAGGTTACAAGTTCATCACAATTAGTCCAAAGCTGTTTAATTATGGTAAAGCATAGTTAAGGCAAATATCCGGCATAATTCCTCTTTCACAAAAGTGTATACTCCCTATACTCTATGCATAACTCGTAACCCAAATTTCATATTTGTATTGCTCTGTAATTATTGGGTGCAGATGTCTAACCCCTGTCTCTTGATATATTTATATGAATTTTGTTGATGCATTTTAAAACCATTTGTTTAAGTGAGAAGATTTTTTTGACAAATTTATTTGTATTAACATCCCTTCTCCCAATATTGTAATTAGTTAACTGCGTGTAGGTGCTGTATGATGATATCAACACAAAAAGTCAGTGGGGTTTTGACATGACGTTTCAGATAATTTTCTAAAATAAGTTCTGCGATGAACTAAAGTTAATCATTCTTGTCTTGTTCAGCAGAATAATCTTCACTTGTATTTTAAGTATATTTTTTAAATGGCTTTTATCAGGCTTGTATTCAAAAGGCTAGAGGTAACTAACACTTTTTTTTTTCTCCCCATTGACAGATGGGATGGCCCTGTAAATTGTGCAGCACTGTGGTACCAGGAAAGAGTGACATTTTAAAGCATTATAGACTTCATCATGGGACTTTTGGACACAGTCATGCCTTGTATTCATATAGATTGCCCATGTTCTTTTAAATCCTGTAGTTCCTTCCGCTCTCACCTCTCAAGATACCACCCAGAAGCTAAATCCTTTAACTCACCACAAGTAAGTCTTTCATTTACCTGCCCTTTGTGTCAAAACCCTGGATTTCACAATGAAAAGGATTTTTTTGAACACATTGTTCATCATCTCAAGAATAACGAGACTGTAGTAGACTAATCTTTAAACCCCCTTAAATAAGTCAAACATTTGCTGTCTTACAAGTAAACGAGGAGTTCCGAAGATGTACTGCGGTTTCTCTGGAAGCAACGTTTATGTCACAGCTGGACAAGCACACCCCAAAGCTCCTAGAACTCTTTAGTGCCAAGGGAGGAGCAACTGGTCAACGCGTCAATAACTTGTTGATGGATCTGATACAGGTAGGGCTAAAAGTGGTTACAAAATTAAAAGGTACAATATTAATCAATTGAGTAGTTTGTTTTTCAGTTATCTTGCTTATCTGGGTGTTTTTGTTTTGTTTAATTAGCCAGTTTTTTTGTAAATAGTCTCAAGTGTTATTACTATTAATATATTATAATGAATAAAAAACAAAAACTAATACAGACCTACAGTAATGATGGCATTACAGGGTTGGAGTGAATTTACCAACAAAAATATTTTATTCATTATTGTTCTATTAACTAGGACCCAAGTGCCACTGCAGTGAAGAAGAGAGATGTCACTCTGAGATGCCTCTTTGAGTATATGGGAGAGAGTGGACAGGAGCTTATCTCGGATTACTGTGTAAGTATTGTCTCAAAGGAGGTTTGGGTCAGTCTGGTGAACAGGTTTATATTGTGCTGACTGTTAAAGGGTAACTCTCGCCAAATTGCAACTTAATCTACCCCAGTCATACTTTCATGTAAAAGCATAATTAGAATGGAAACGCCACTTTCAAGATTGACCGTATTTTCGTTTTAGGTCAAAATGCCTTTTGAATGGGAGTGCTAGGGGCACTACTATGATAGCATAAAAATCGCTATTTTTAAAACACTAAGAAGGCTCAATACAACATGAAACTGTGCTTGAAGTATTGACAACATTGTTTGTGAACACAAAGGTTACTAAAAAGAATCATCATTGAGGGAATACCAGTCCTTACTAATCTTGGAAATCTGGCTAAAGCATGCTGCTTCCTGCTTGGGTTGACATATGCACTTAATCTTGAGTATCCATCCAAGCTTTCCAAAACATTTGAGGTGTTTCAAAGACTTTTCGTGGGACTTGACACACTGCACCCAAAACCAAGCCCCAAGTTCATGACCCTGAAAAACAAACTCCTTGCCTAGGCACTCAGACATGACTGTCACTCTGCACTTGTGAACAGCTCTTTGTCTGTTCAACGTTGAATTTTTCAGGATGTTTTAATGGTTTATCCTTGTCATGTTTAATATGAAAATTCTGTCATCATTTACTCACCCTCAAGTTGTTTCAAACCTGTATGAATCTCTTTCTTCTGCTGAACACAAAGGAAGATATTTTGAAGAATGTCAGTAACCAAACAGTTAACTGGACCCATTGACTTCCATAGTATTTTTTCTTTCCTACTATGGAAGTCAGTGGGTCCAGTTAACTGTTTGGTTACTGACATTCTTCAAAATATCTTCATTTGTGTTCATACAGGTTTGAAACATCTTGAGGGTGAGTATTTGATGACAGAATTTTCATTTTGAAGTGAACTATCCCTTTAAGGTGTTTTACTAACCAGCAATTTACTAGCTGAGGTCATGCTTTGTTTAATGCATGAATACAGATGTTCTTGATTTGTTTATACTGTCCAGCTCATTGCTACTGTTTGGATATGGCATGTGAATTGTTACAAAAGTAACTGTTAACTTGATATTAAAATGTTTTAATATTATGCATGTACACAGTAAAATATACTGTGAAGGTGTTTTACTAACCAGCAATTTACTAGCTGAGGTCATGCTTTGTTTAATGCATGAATAGATGTTATTGATTGATATCACTGTCCAGCTCATTTTGAATATGGCTTGTGAATTGTTACAAAAGTGCCTGTTGACTTAATTTAAAAATGTTAACATTGTTCGTACATAGTGAAAAACTGTACTGTGAAGGTGTTCCACTAACCTGCACTTTATTTGCTGGGGGCATGCTTTCTTTAATGCCTGAATACTGATGTTTATACTGTCCCGCTCATTGCTAGTGATTTGGATATAGCAATGATTTAATAAATGTTGGAAATTGACAAAATAGCAACTAATTATTTTAAGCCGTTTACACTTCCAAAACAAAGAAAGGGCAAATTGGTCAAAATTAATATATCAGGACATTAACTAGTATTAATTAGTATTTTTTCATTTAAAAGTTAACTATTTTAATTAAGTCTAATGTGTATAAGATGCTGATGTTTTTGACATTGATTGTACTCAATTTATTGGCTTTTTCTGAAAATGCTACTTCATCTTTTCGCATACATTGAAATTCAAATTATTAAGTTGGCCTTACTCAAAATATCAGTTAGTTCACTAAACTTGAAAAAAGTAGTTGGAAAATGTTGTCTTAATTTTATTGAGTTAGATCCAAGTAACAGTTTTAACAGTGTTGCCTTCAAATTGAGTCAAGGGTCAGGGGAGAAACCAAAGAGGTCAAGTTGGACTAACATCCCTTCTTATGATGGACCAGCAATCTATGTCAGTAAAAGCAATTATTGTGGTTGCATTCTTTGTTGTGGATAAATTGAATGCAACTGAACTTTTACTAAATTAATCTAAGTATTTCAGTATAGCCAAAATCTGCATCTTGTCCATTAATGTTTAGTTTAATAAACACATAATTGCAAAAATATGACTAAAAAATATGGCAGCAAAGACAAGAACAAAATGTCACAGTTGTTCTAAGCCAATAAGTGATGAGCTGTGTCATCAGCAAGTCATTTTATGCTTTAAATTTGAGATTTTGGTGGAGAGCAATTGCAGAACTGAGCTCTGGAAACCTCCTCTGTCCCGCTGTTGCAGGTTTATTTTGGCACAAAATAGCATGACGTCACAGCAAGTTGGACAATATTTATAACCTGCATACATCTGAAGGTAATCACAACCAGGTTGTCAAAGTTTTACATTTTGAATTCAGTATTTATTTAAATTTAATTTTCAACAGTAGATGGCAAAATTTCATGCATAATGGAGGACAGATGTAAATGTTCCAAATGTTATAATATTCTGTATATCAAAAACTAAAACTGATTTGAGGTCTGATTTTTGCATTTTCTGAAGAAAATGTGAGTGCTGCTTAACTGTTTAAATCTCTCAACTAGTATGCTAGGGTGTTGCTAGGGTGTTCTGGGCTACATTTCCCAAAAGCTTTGCAAGCTTAAGCTGATCTTAAAGACCGATGGTTTCTATGATCTACTTAGGCTTACGATGCTTTTGGGAAACACAGCCCTGGTTGGTTTCTAGTAGGCTGCTTACTGCTTAAAGGGATAGTTCACCAAAAATGAAAATTCTCTCCTCATTTACTCACCCTTATGCCATCCCAGATGTGTATGACTTTCTTTCTTCAGCAGAACACAAATTAAGATTTTTAGAAGAATATCTAAGCTCTGTAGGTCTATTCAATGCAAATGAATGGTGACCAGAACTTTGAAGCTCCATAAATCAGATAAAGGCATAATATAAGTAATCCATACAACTCCAGTGGTTAAATCCATATCTTCAGAAGCTGTATAATACATATGGGTGAGAAACAGGTCAATATTTAAGTTATGTTTTACTCTAAATCTCCACTTTAACTTTCACTTTTACATCTGGGCCTGTATTCACAAAAAGGCTAAAAGTAGCTCCTAATGTGGAAATTTAGGAGCAACTCTTAAAAATTAGGGGCGTGTCAAAATTTTTATCTAAGAGTGATTCATATTAATGGTAAATGTAGCTCCTAAACCCACGACAGCTTAGAAGTCCTCCCGAGGACTTGACTTCTAAATCCCAAAGAGTGACTCACAAATTATCTGAGCATGCCTGCTGTCATCAATCCACATCAATCTTTTAAAAAGGTTTCAACTGAATCACAATTGAACGGCTGTATTTTAATAATATAACATTATATTATAAACATTATAATATTGACCTCTAAAAAAGGTATCACCTTAATCACAATGTTTTCATTCTTGCACAGTTAGATAGAGATGCAATTATTCGCCCACGAACCGAAACAACCCAATTACACCAGAGATATTTTTTGACAACTTTGCGTTCTCTGGCCACAGGCAAAGCGAAACTGTGTAGTATGGATAGGGAATTTCTGTCATCCGTCAGCAGAATCATCTATCAAACTATAGATGCCCTCTCCCGACCGCACATCGTCTGTCAATCAGTGCAAGCGTTCCTGTGGAGGGGAAAAAAAGGCAGCATTCATGGCCATTGCACACTTGTTTCATTGCACAAACACAGGATGATCAAATATTTATTGACCAAAAAAATGAATATATCAAAAAATTAAATAAATCTATCTATCTATCTATCTATCTATCTATCTATCTATCTATCTATCTATCTATCTATCTATCTATCTATCTATCTATCTATCTATCTATCTATCTATCTATCTATCTATCACTTTGAGCGATTTAAAAGAGCATGCTAATAAAACGTAACATCATCCATAGCAACAAATATTACGGGAAACCCCGCCACGGCAATAATCAGTTTCTCCTCCATTTAGTCTTCGGAACTAGTATTTGGTGGGAACCAACGTTTACATGGTTGTGTTCTCTAGACTTTGCTAGAGCGGAGCACTTCTATATTCCAATAGGTTGCCGCCGAATCGCGTCAAAGCTCATTACCATAATGTTGGCTGCTCTTGAACTTTCCTCTGACGCCCACACCGGCCAAGACTCACCGCACCGCTTCTCGCCGCCGAGAGATGCTGGCTGTCATAAAAAATTAATGACTTCCGGTCGATTTGACGCTCTCGACACCTTTGGTCTGAACGCACGGTTACTCTTACATTAAGTTTTTCACTCACACCTATTATATTGCTTCTGAAGACATGGGTTTAAACACTGGAGTTTACTTCTATGTTTCCTTTATGTGATTTTTGGATTTCTGGTCACCATTCACTTACATTGTATGGAGCTACAGAGCTGAGATATTCTTCAAAAAATCGTAATTTGTGTTTTACAGAAGAAAAATATTCATACACATCTGGGATGGCATGAGGATGAATAAATCATGAAAAATTTTTCATTTTTGGTTGAACTATTCCTTTAAGCCGGCACCACACTAGCTGATTTTTTCAGTAATATTTTCAGGTGTGAGCTTCATTAACATAATGCCGGCCAGGCGGATGGAGACGAAGCATGCTTTAGCATCTGTCAGCATGAGGTCCTTAATCACTTGACCAGTGGGGGTCTCCCTGCTGAGTTGGTTGTTAAAGTTTGTAGTGACAAAAAAGAGCATCAAAACTGTTAGAAAAAAATAATTCTGTCAGTGAGTCTGGGCCTTGTGTTCTCTTCAAGTGACCAATGTGCTTCTTTTACTAAAGAACTGACAAAGTGGCTTGCACAAACCCAACACTTACAGTGCAGTATTAATGTTTTACAGTATATATTAATATATAAGTATTATATAAGTATATATTTATTATACACACTGCAAAATTTTGCAGAATTAGCTGCAAAAATAAAGAGCATCTTGTGGAACACTTGCTTCTGTTTCACACATGACAATAAAGACTGAGCACAAGCTGGTCCTGAATAAATTATTAAATCAATTACAAAAATGACAATTGTGCATGTGCTCAATTAAATTT
Source organism: Xyrauchen texanus (assembly GCF_025860055.1). Classification (NCBI taxonomy): domain Eukaryota; kingdom Metazoa; phylum Chordata; class Actinopteri; order Cypriniformes; family Catostomidae; genus Xyrauchen; species Xyrauchen texanus. The sequence goes on from NC_068293.1 coordinate 2,370,289, forward strand.
TTTACTCTGTGCTTGTGCATTGTGGGATTTAAATTTGTCCAAGTGGCTCGAGTGTTTTGACTACATTCATCAAATGAACATTTTTATCTTTTAAAGTTTGTATGTCTATAAAAGATGTCTACAAAGAGACTGTTTTTAGAGGTTTTAAGCATTACAAGAACAAAGCAAATCTATCATTTCCATACAGTTTGAGCTGCTGACATGACTTTTATAAAAAGACAACAATAATATTCTTATAATAATTGTAATGAGTTTCAATAACGTCCGTACATTTTCTTGTATGAAAAAGTGTGTCTACATATCTATTGACTTAAATACATGAGTTCTAAGAACACAGAAGATCTCTCTTTTTTCCTACAGTTCATCAACTGCACACCAGTAGAGGTAAAAAACAGGAGCTGATATTAAAAATAACTTTACATATTTAACACAGATCAGTAATCTGCTTAAAGTGGCTAAAATATCTGATCAAACTTTTACCTCCAAACATAATGTGAAAATTCTAACTTTTTCTGCAGTGCATTTCAGGTAATGCTGCCAAACAAGAATGATATGCCAATAAATAGCACTTGTTTGTGTGTTCCTCATCTCTAGATTATTAATTTAGATCAACATCAATGCCGATAAAAAACATGGATAAATGAGCATTGTTAAAAGCAACTTGAATAGATGGAGCCGCATTGATTAGACTGTCTGACTGACGACCTATTACAGAAGGGATGTTTCGGCTCATGAAACTCACCTGTAATTGGATGGATGGTTGCTCAATCAGCCCAAAGTAACATAACGCAATTAATACTGTATACAAATTTACCATTTGGACTCGATATGGGTTTTGAAAAAGAGTGGGGGACCAAATCGCCTTTTTAAAGAGTGCAGGGGACAATAACAGCAGTGTATATAAAATCTGCAAACAGAATATCTGTGAGCATGATGTAGTAATTTGCATAGTTTATTCACACTGCAGGGAGCGTTGTGCAGAAAATAAGTCATGAAAAATATGACTCTGTGGCTATTTAGAGGCAGTGGTGGCTCAGTGGTTGAGGCTCAGGGTTACTGACCAGAAGGTCAGGGGTTCAAGACCCAGCACCACCAAGATGCCACTGTTGGGCCCTTGAGCAAGGCACTTAACTCCAGGTTGCTCCAGGGGGATTGTCCCTGTAATAAGTGCACTGTAAGTCGCTCCAGGGGGATTGTCCCTGTAATAAGTGCACTGTAAGTCGCTCCAGGGGGATTGTCCCTGTAATAAGTGCACTGTAAGTTGCTTTGGATAAAAGCATCTGCCAAATGCATAAATGTAAATGTAAATGTATTTGAGTCTTTGAGGCCTATTTTGTTTAGAGGATAGCAGAAACATAAAAATGAAACAAGCTCACTTAGAGTGAAAATATGCAATCTGCAAAATATCTGCAAATTTCTACACTCTTAGAGGTATGTTTATTTTGTTTTACATGTATATATATTTGTGTATATTTATATATGTACAATTGTTTTTAAAATAATCATTTACACATTTATGTGAGAAATTGACATGAAATGTTTTTCAGTGTCCTGCTGTGTGACACTTTCTTCATCTAAATATTTTAATCTACATTTTATGATCTTGTACAACTATATATACATATACAATATATTATTATTATTATTATATTATGAAAATGTTTGTACTGGTGGGGCCTGTTGTCATGAATAGCAGTCAAATGCCTTTTTTTATTTTATTTTTTCAACACAAAATGTTTAAATTGAACCAGAAAATGAAATCAATGAGCCGGTGTGTTATGGTGTGTTGCGGGCCAGGATTGGTGGGCCGCTCTGGGCCAAAAAATCCAGGGCCACTTTTTAGTCCGCCCCTGTCCACCTGGCCCATCTTCATTAAGTTGCACAATTTGAGACATCATTCATGTCCATAGCACAACAAAGTTTAATATTTAGGTTTAGAGGTTTGTTCAAAGTTTAAACAAAAGTTATTATACTGACCATGCTTGCTTGGTCTAAATTTATGTTTGCAATTATATTATTTTTAAGATTTATCAGCATTTTGGCTCCATCTTTACTACATCTTTGGAGGTCTTGCCACGATCAATGCAGACACACACACACACACGCACGCACGGACGTGCACACACACACACATGGTGCCTTGCCTTTGTCTGTGACACTGGGCTCAAAGCCGATCAGTTAGTACTCACTCAGTGTGCATGTGTGTGCAAATGTGACATATTACTGTCACTCACATGAAAGGAAATTAACCTGTCCTCATGAGGAGTAAATGAGGAAGACCAGGCATTCTCACAGACACTTCAAAGCAAACTGCCGGATCAAATGAGCCAAACAGACTTCGTCTGTATTTAGGTTAAAGGGTCTTTACTGCGCATGACTCTTCATTCTGTTATGGTTGTGTTGTCCAATGTTACATTCTCATTATAAAAGAGTATAACAGGTTAGTAAGTGATTTTATCACACTAAACTCATATTAGCACTTACAACTTTTTGATATACTTTTAAACAGTGTTTAACATTTAAGGATTTCCCCCATTCACTTCCATGCATGTATTCCTTGCATTATGTACATTGGTTATTGTTAAGTAATAAATATACCATTGTTCATTGTTAATATGTGTTAGATCATAATGCACTAATTAATGTTAACATATACTTTTATAAACTATTAATGTAAAAAAATATATTAGTATATGTGTCATTAACCAAGATTAATAAATTATGAAAAAAGTATTGTGCATTGATAGTTCATATTAACCAATCAGCTTGTTTTCTCCATGGCCCATGCTGATACTGAAGGTCCATTGATGTGTAATATGTTTGCCAATCAAGCTATGGACACTCTCTTTATCTAGCATTTAAGTTGCCTCAGTTGTTTGCAGGTAAGTTTCTTAAACCTCCTCCTCCCCATCACCACTTGTCTATGGATACAAGCATACACACATAAAATAAGATTGGCCTCCACCTTTTTAACTACTGCACACACATAAAATGATCTAGAGACTTACAGTAGATAATGTTTTTCTTGAACTTGATCCCAAAAACATGCAACTAACTTAATGTGCTCATAACTGGCAGTGAGATTCCATTAAGTGCACAGGGCGAGTTCTGTATTCTGTGTTTTCATTATGTTTCCACTCTTTGTTGGGATTTTCCAGAAGACTCTTTAAGCTAGTATAAATACAGTGCATGACATCAGTCCCCTCTACAGCGGGCTCAATACCCCTGCAATGATCACGCCAAACAGCTGAGCCAACACCTTTCTGCTGCTGTACCAAACACAGATGCTGATGTCTCTCGTTTTCACCATCACACTGTATATTCACATCACTATACAACAGTTACACCACTGGAGATATACCACAACCATCTGTAGTACATCATTAAAATCAACACACACTCATGACAAACATATTCCACTCACTTCGAAGCATTACATTACTTTACCCAAGGCTACATTTTAAAATGAAATGATTTGTTAATTCTGTCTTCATTTAATCATTGCTTCAATGTGTAATTTTGGTTTTGTTTGCTGTGGAACGCAAAGCGAGTTTTCAGAATGTTCCAGTTGCAGCTCCAAGAATGAGAAAAGTAATCCCTTATTACATGCATATGTTTGAGGAATACATCCAAATTAATGGGCTCTTTTTTTATGAGTGTGCAAAGAAAAAAGTTTTTAAATGTTTTACTCCGCCCAGCACTGTATTGCTGTTTGAAATGACCTAACTCTCGCATAAAGCTCATTCCTCTGTTGTGTACATAGCGCGTGCTTCCAACTACTCGCATGAATGTGCCATTGTGCATACGTATGGATTTTGCGCATACGTAGAGGATTTCCATTTGGGGGTGAACAAACCCTTTAACAATGCTGCCATGTTTCTTTAAAATTAAGATTATAAATTGATGCCAGAGTTTTATACAATGTCACGTGACCTCAATATTGCAGGGACTCTATTTTCAATAAATTTCACAGAAATTTAAGACAACTTCCTCAATGCTCAACTCTACCCAGCCTCCCAAATGCCTGTGTACACCAGGATACAAAAAGCGGTGTAGGGTTTTATAGGCATCAGAAGAGTAGTTACAGTTATTGGAATACTCCTGTAACCAGAAAAGATTTGATACTTTGAAATGAGTATGGCTATTTTTTGAATTGTATAGCTTTTATTGCAGGTTTTTGTGAGCCCCAGCTGAAGACAGAGAAATAACAGATGTTGACCTTAACCTGTGACAACCTGGACAGACGTCTATTCCAGACCTACCTACACCACACCAGACTTCTCTCTGCTTTTGTATGGATGGCTGTTTACTAGGAATCTCTCTTTAGAAATAGATGTATATAAACCTAACTTGCAAGAGCAAAGAATTTGCCTTCAGAAATAATTAGTAATTGTAAAGGGAAATTATTTATCCATTATTTTTCTCTGTCCTCTACTTTCAAGAGTAACATTTCTTTATAAAGTGCCTACTGTGTGCCTACTGATCATTTAAAAATCCTGTCATCTACTCACACTTATATGTTCTTTCTATGGAGCCCCTTTCTACAATAGTTTTGCATGTCCTCCCAATACATTTTCCATGTCCTTGCAATAAATTGACCATGGTTTTATGGTTTCATATTTTCTAGAAGTAACCAAAGTTTAACTATGATATTTTTAGTTAAACCAGAGGAACCACAAAATTGTGATTTTTATTACCTTTCCTCTATTAATATTGTGGTTTCACTACAAATATGGTTACTATAGTATAACCATTTGGTTATGTTTCACTACAAATACCATAGTTGAAAGGTTGAAGAGGGAGCACAAAACTTATTGCAAGGGACATTTTTAAATAAAACATTCTGGGAATAAAAAAATAAATATAAAAATCCTTCCCTGGACAGTCCTTGTCTCAAACCAATGTCTTTAGTGGAAGATATTGATTCTCATGAAGAATATTCAGTCTCAGTCACCATTCACTTTTATAGAAATAAAAAATCTAATAAAAATGCAATGAAAAAAAATGTTGATTGAGATTATCTGTCCCTTCTGCCTTTTGCATTCCACAGAATAAAAAGTCATAAAGGTTCAAAACAACAAGCGGGTGTGTATATGATGACAGTAAAAAATGTTTGGGGGGTAAACTCTCTAAATGTGTAACTTTGAGACTTATTAAATTAGCCTGTGTGATTGGGCTGTTTACATTAGACTTAAGATTTATATATTTCAGAAAAAAGTTTACTCTAAAGATTTGTTATGTATTTGTAAATGTTCATTTTGCATAAATAAAATTAAATACACTTACTCTGTGTTTGATAAATTATTACATATTTAGGCTGATTCATTCATTGAAGTATTTGGGATTTTAAAATGGAAACTGAAAATGTGTTGATTGCATAGCATAGTTCTACCCAACTGAAATCAACATTGTTTCAACATAAGGTAAGCAAATCATTTGGATTGATTTTATGTTTGTTTTCAATGGTGTTTACGACACTGATTCTACATGACGATCAAAGGACGTCGAAAGGTCATTCACATGACTGATAGCAAATGTCCCTTAAAGGTCCCCTAATGTCTGCTAGAAGTCCTGCGAATGTCCTTTTGGCATCTAAAAGGTCTTACATGAAGACGTTCAGTCGACAATCGCAGAGGCCATTCAGGGGATGTTCTGGGGACCTATTTTGTAAGCAGGGCTTGCCCTTATGATTTATAGCATAGCGCTGCTCTTAAAATAGGGCCTTCATTTTTGGTATTAATCAGCTTTTCAGTCTGCAATAACAGACAAATCCGACCTGCATTCATTTTGTAAAGTTTAAAGGTTGCACTTTTATAATCTGTGATCTCTGCAGATTATGCAGACTAGAAAGTTTGGAAACCACTGAACTACCTGTACACCTTCACCATCTAAAACAAAAATCATGTTGTTACATAAAGTGTGTTAGTATGTGCCCTTAACACACATTAACAATACTTAAAAAAATCACGTTAAGCTAAGACTTATTGTACAATTCGTATTTGAAATAGAGAAGCAATTCTAGCAATAATGAAGATCGGTGTGGATGGATATAGATGGATGGACTATCCCTCAGGCAGTCACTTTAACAAATGGATGACAATAAAAGATCATAACAGTGAAATATTCTGCACATCAGTCTTACAGAATCAGACAGAGAGAGAGAGAGAGAGAGAGAGAGAGTCAGCCCTGCTCAGGAAATGAAAGGAAATGTGTGCTCTTTACACTTACAGAAGCAATATACTGTATATCTTGGACCACAAGCCTCTCTCATTTCATAGAGTGTGTGTGGTAGTGGACAGAGAGATCTTCCTTAATATAACTTCAGTGTAACTGGGGATTTTAAGCTCCAAAAAGAACAAAAAACTCCATAAAAGTGGTCCACTTAGTAGCCATAAGCCCAAACAAATATATTCCTATATTCCAAATGTTCTGTTAATTCTTGAAAATATTATGGAAATTTACAATATACTGAAGATGTATTTACAGCAACTAAATTTACAGCTTTTGACATGTAAAATATTTCTGAATACTTAATACAGTATTATAAATGTATTTGTATAATTTTTACTATGTTATAGATATTTTAGATTTGGAATGAAAATATCTTTTTTTTTTCTGCAGACAGATATAAATCTTTGATGCAAGTATATTTATACATGCAATAAGATCAGTGGAAATGTTGTAATTAAAAGTTGGGCAAAGTCTTGGAGAAGGAAATAGCTGCAGGCTGATCTACAAAAAGGGGCGGGAGCTTCAAACCACCAGCAAAGATATACTGAGCCCCTAACCTAACTGTTTCCCTAAACCTAACTCTGTGTGGAAGTGTCACCTCCCTTTGGAGCTGGCCCAATCCCTGTCAAGTGTAGCTCTGCCCCCTAATGTTGTTACCTCCCAAATATGGAGATCTAAAATGCTGCAGCTATACTTACTTTGGACTTTTTTTAAGGAAAGAAATACAGCTGTAATTGCTTTCATTTTAAATATTAATCGCAGGAATTAACACATTACATTTCGCAGCCTTAATATACAGCATATACAATAACAGGCAGATATAATAAATTGAATACAATTTTAAAGATAAGCTGCGCGGACCTGATATTTATGAAGAATATTTGTCCTGAGAACACAGGTCATCCTTTTGGTTTATGTCTTCATTGTTTTAATGTTTGCTAATATGTTTTATAATATGAATAATCATATAACTCAAAAAAACATGTAGTATCATTGCATTCACATCAAGCTGCATTAGTTTAAACATACTACTATTGTATTGTTTTGTACGGTGCTGACATTTTATAATATAATGTTTGCAATCAAGTTTGAATTGATTAGTAGCAATTAAAGATCATTCAGTTTCAGGTCAGGACTACATCAGAGAAAATGTGTGAGAAGAGATCACATCCTGGTCACCAGATGAAACCTCCAAGACTTCTGATTAAGAAGACTTCTTTTCAAGTATGAAACAAACATAATGTACCCTCAGGAAATTTCCAGACAGCTGGAGGGACACTTTGCTAGCAAAATTGATCATAAATGTACTTTAAAGTCCTTCCCAGCATTGTGTAAATCAGTGCTTCTCAACTGGGGTCACGGAAAGCAAGGAAAGAACATGCCATGGTTCTCCAATTTAAAACTTTTGGTGCCACCTAAGTGAAATTTTGGACTGCCTAGGCAAATTTAATGATAATTTCACGTTCAGTGCTTTAAACACATGAAAGGCTTCTCATCTGCAATGCAATATTTTCATGGTGCGATTAAAGCTTGTTTTTCGCACGAGTGTAACGGAACAGCTCGCGCCAATAATCTTCTCTGATCTTCTGTATATCTGGCGCACAAGCTCGCCGCCCATTTGAATTCTCTTGAAAATATTTCTAGATTAAATCAGTATGGAGGAAGTCAAACCTCTCAAACAGGCAGCCCCGACATTATAAACAGCAGTAAAATGGATCAGAGCAACACTGTGCTATGTGCCAAAATAAAGTTGTTGTTTTTAAATTTACAGATCATCACCCATACAAAAATGTTTCACAATTTTACAGTAGTAACCATAGCTGTGATAAATTGACAATTTTAATAATATATTAGGTAGAATCTATACTATTTTTTATTAACACTATAAATTAGTATTATTAGTATTAGTATTATTATTATAAAGATTAGCTACATTGACCTAGCCATGTCTGTGCTTATATGTCATTACACTGAAAATATCTAAAATACCTAAAGGACTTTAAAGTCTGGACCTCCAAGACTTGTGGACAAATTATGAACATAATTTCCTGTGTAATATATGTTCTATTACAATGATGTCTGGTATTAGAAAATAAACTGAATAATAAATATTGTGGGCTCATATAAATAAATATAATATTGACATCAACAACAAAAATAATGTCGCTTGAAACTATGCAAGATAAAAGAAAATTCTACCCAGGATACATTAAATACAAGTTATGTTTTTTACTATGGTGGGTCGCCACTTGATGTCCAATGTAAAATCTGAACGCAAAGCAAAGCAAAATCCAAAGCAAAGAACCGCTGGTGTAAATGTTCTCTGAGGGTGAAAAGTACCGTACCTCCTCAGCTGCCTGAGAGAGGTTGTTTAGCATAGCTGGACTTATTTTCAGTCCTTAGAGAGGAAGACTGGACTCGAACAATTTTGAAAAACAACTTCAGCTGAAGCTGAACAAAAGAATGTGCAGATTTGTTTAAAAAGTGCACTGCAGTTTTCTTAGTTCTCCTGTTCTTTTCTGATGTTAAAGTTTTGCCTCCTATGTGGCAATTTTTTTAAACATGTATTGTGTTTATATACTATATTTTCACACACACACACACACACACACACACACACACACACACACACACACACACACACACACACACACACACACACACACGTTTTATGGGGACTTTCCATAGACATAATGGTTTTTATACTGTACAAACTTTATATTCTATCCCCTAAACCTAACCCTACCCCTAAACCTAACCCTCACAGAAAACTTTCTGCATTTTTACATTTTCAAAAAACATAATTTAGTATGATTTATAAGCTGTTTTCCTCATGGGGACCGACAAAATGTCCCCACAAGGTCAAAAATTTCGGGTTTTACTATCCTTATGGGGACATTTGGTCCCCACAAAGTGATAAATACACGCTCACACACACACACACACACACACACACACACACACACACACACACACACACACACACACACACACACACACACACACACACAGCTCAGACCCTTTTGTCCTTTCTCTGCCCACACCTGTTTCACACAGACATCAGCTCACCAGAACCATCTGCAATATACAGTAGATACAACTCTCTCTTTTTCTCTCTCTATCTCTGCAGCCCACTGTGAACCAGATGACGTCCATCAGCGTCTCTATAATTATCTTACTCTGACAGAGAGTAGGTGGAATTAGATTCCTGTATTAATTATAATCTAACACCATAAACGCCCCACTGAGCAGAGGACACAGCTCTCAGTCAGGTTGCCAGATTGAGACCCCCTGGCAAGAGAGAAAATACAATTGAGGGTCTGCTCACTCTTCCCTCTCCCATAGAGCACTGGAAAAATGGTCCAACTCAAATGCATGCATGCCAGGAGGGAATCCACTTCTAACAGCTGGTCTTGGATCAGTTTCTTGCCCTCCAGCGGGGGCAGTAACAATTATAAGACATAAAGTAAAACTTGACTAGAGTGAAAGAAACTTGGCAAACAAGAAAATGGATAAACAAGACCTGTAGTCAGACTCTACTAACTGGTAGAGAAAATTGGGTGAGATACTACCTTGATCACATGAGTATTTCAAGCATAACCCTGCTATTCACTACCATTTGTGACCTGCTCCTTCATTTTGAGTGGCTTTGATCCAGAATAATATTTTGAGGTTAATGCATCAAAGCTTTCTAATGCCATAATTATATAATTTTTAAATTTGAACTGTTGCAGAGATGTAATCAATAAAATTATAGCTGTCATTAAACATAAAAAAAAAAGAAATCAGACATTATTTGTCAGAATTGGAAGATTTATTCAAGCATATATTACAGTAAAAATTAACTCTCTATGCCTATGGACATCATATATTATGTCACTATGCGTCATATGTTATGCGCTATTTGTGATTTAAATTTAGCTTGCAATAAATGTTGTTTTTTGTTTTGAACACGATTACTTTTCAAAACTTGAAACGACACTAAATGCTCAAGCAGCCTAATTTACATTTAGAAAATTATACATTTTGCTGTAACAATGCAAAAGGCACTTACCAATTTACTTGAAGTGAAAATGAATCCTCTTTTACTGTTTAATAAATAAAATAATCACGCAGAATATCTCAGGTTTTTAAATCCATAAGGATCTCTTTCTCACAGTGATGACAGCCCACTGGTTAGCAAGACCTCGCATACTTCACTTTCAAAATACGTACATTACTTGAAGCATGATTGCATCACTCGAGGCCCACTAGAAGGCCTCCACATATCTAAATGACTATACCCACCAAGAACAACTAAATCAATCTGATTGGCTGATGAATCTGACAATCTAATAGTAGAAGCTTATTTATTTGCACTGTTTAGGTGTAACGAGGACTCAGGCTGGTTGGGATCCATATGCAGTTTATTAGGTAAGAGCAAACTCAGGTCGTACAGGCAGGGTCAGGAAATGGTCAACAGAGAGAGAGAAGGGCAGGCAGGCTCGGAACTAGAACAGGCAGTGGGTCAGGGCAGGCAGCAAACTATCGTGGTCGGAAAACAGGCAGGAATAAACTAGACTGGCGGCTAACTATCGTGGTCGAGGAAGGCAGGCTAGGTTGGTACACAGGATAACAAGACTCAGGGGTAAACACGCTCAGTAATGTGGCCGGGGCTAACAAGACTTCGCGAGGAAGCAATTAACAGGCACGGTTAAATAGACAGGGGTAATGAGAAGCAGCTGGGAACAATCAGGGCAGTTAGTACTCGGGCGAGTGCGAACTCCGAAGGCCGAGGAGGGAGACGCCCTCGTTGGTGTTCGTGACAGAGCCCCCCCCCCTGCGAGCGGCTCCTGACGCGAGGACGTGACTGGCGCCGGGGTCTTCCTCGAGGTCGAGGGGCCGGTCTCTCCGGGTTGGCTCGGTGGAACTCGGTGATGAGGTTGGGGTCCAGGATGTCATCGGTGGCTACCCAGGATCTCTCCTCCGGGCCGTACCCCTCCCAGTCTACCAGGTACTGGATCCGACCTCGGCATCGCCTTGAGTCAAGCAGTCCTCGTACCTGGAACGCTTCCTCGCCGCCTACGACCAAGGGAGGGGGGCCATGGGTCTCCTCCTCGTCAGCCCTCGGGGTGTCGGCCGGTTTGAGCAGGGAGACGTGGAAGGTAGGAGAAATACGGTAATCAGTGGGGAGTTGTAAACGAACGGTGACAGGATTTATCTTTCTGAGGATTTTGAAGGGACCCACATACCTGGGGCTGAGTTTCTTGCTGGGTAGGTGGAGACGGAGGTCTCGGGTGGATAACCAAACCCATTGGCCCGGAGCGTAGTCGTGGCCAGGTCGGCGGCGACGGTCTGCCTGGATCTTGGAGCAGATCATGGCCCGTTGTAGGTGGACGTGGGCCTGGTCCCACACTGTCTCACTGCGTTGGACCCAGTCATTTACCGCAGGAACCGCCGAGGGCTCGCCGGACCAGGGGAATAGCGGGGACTGATATCCCAGGACGCACTGGAAGGGGGTCAGGTTGGTGGATGGCTTAAGCAGGGAGCTCTGGACGTACTCAGCCCATGGGAGGAACCGGCTCTAGTCCGATTGGTTCTGATGGCAGTATGTGCGTAGGAACCTGGTGATTTCCTGGTTGAGACGCTCAGCCTGGCCGTTGGACTGTGCATGGTACCCGGACGAGAGACTGAGGTTAACGTTTAGGAGGCAGAAGAAGGCTTTCCAAACCCTGGAGGTGAACTGGGGACCCCGGTCCGAGACAATATCCTCCAGCAGTCCGTAGAGACGGAACACATACTGGAAGAGGTGTTCAGCGGTTTCAAGGGCAGTTGGCAGCTTAGGAAGTGGGATGAGGTGACACGCCTTTGAGAAACGGTCCACGACGGTGAGTGTGGTCGTGTGTCCTCGGGAACTGGGTAAGTCGGTAACAAAGTCCACTGCTATGTGGGACCAGTGGCGCCGGGGTGTGGGTAGAGGCTGAAGAAGTCCGGCCGGTGGCTGCTTAGGGACCTTCGCCAAGTTGCACGGACGACACCTCTTGACGAAGTCAGCGGTGTCCTCTGAAAGTGTGTCCCACCAAAAGCGGTTTCTCAAGAGGCGCATGGTAGCAGTGATGCCGGGGTGCCCGGAGTTCAAGGCGTCATGTACCCAGCGGAGCACTCTCTCCCGGAGGCTAGGGGGCACGAATGTCTGGTCGGGTGGACACTCGGGAGGTGGCGGAGCGGTGGCACTGGCCTCGGTGATGTCGGCCATGATGTCCCACTGGACGGGGGCCAGGATTAGCACGGGGGGAACGATGGGTTCGGCCATGGGTTTCTGGGGTTCGACTTCGTACTGCCGGGAGAGCGATTCGGCCTTGGTGTTCTTGGATCCAGGGAGGTAGGTAATGGTAAAATCAAATCGGGTAAAGAATAAGGCCCATCTGGCTTGTCTGGGGTTGAGGCGCTTGGCTGAGCTGAGGTATTCGAGGTTGCGGTGGTCGGTAAGTACCTGGAACGGGTGTCTGGCCCCCTCCAGCCAGTGTCGGTTGCCGACGTCGTAATTTTGTTCGGCGGCGGTGAGTTTACGGGAGTAGATGGCACAGGGGAATAGTTTCGGGGGGTCGCCCTGGCGCTGGGAGAGTACGGCACCTATGCCGGTGTTGGAGGCGTCCACTTCTACAATGAACGGGAGGTCAGGGTCGGGGTGATGCAGGATGGGTGCGGTGGTGAAACGCTCCTTGAGTTGGGCTAGGGCCTGGAGGGCTTCGGCGGACCAGTGGAGTTTAGTTCTTCCCCCTTTTACCATGGCGGTGAGTGGAGAGGCAACAGCGCTGAAGTTCCTGATGAACCTGCGGTAGAAGTTGGCAAACCCCAGGAAGCGTTGGAGCTCCTTCATCGTGCTGGGCTGGGGCCACTCCCGGATGGCCCGTACCTTATTGTCATCCATGGCCACCCCTTCGGGACTAATAACGTACCCCAGAAAGGCCACCGACCTCAGGTGAAACTCGCATTTCTCGGCCTTGGCGTATAGCTGATGTCAGATTAGGCGCTTGAGCACCGCTCTGACTTGACTGACGTGTTCCTCGATGGAGTCGGAGTAAATCAAGATGTCATCTATGTAGACTATTAGGTACCGGTTGAGCATGTCCCTGAACACGTCATTGACGAAGGATTGGAAGACGGACGGGCTGTTGGACAATCCGAATGGCATAACCAGATATTCGTAGTGGCCGTTGGTGGTGGAAAAGGCGGTCTTCCACTCGTCCCCCTCTCGGATGCGAATCAGATTGTAGACACTCCTTAGGTCTAGCTTAGTATAGATCTTAGCGGTTCTTAGCTGTTCCAGGGCCGCGGGCACTAGGAGCAAGGGGTACCGGAACTTGACAGTGACGGCGTTCAGGCCCCGGTAATCAATACAAGGGCGGAGGGTGCCGTCCTTCTTGCCCACGAAGAAGAATCCGGCTGCCGCCGGGGAAGTGGAAGGCCGGATGAACCCCTTGGCTAGCTCCTCCTCGATGTAGGATTTCATGGCCAGGGACTCAGATTCGGACAGGGGAAAGATCCGACCTCGGGGTGGCGCGGCTCCGGGTTTTAGTTCAATGGCGCAGTCACTCGGCCGGTGGGGCGGAAGAAGGGATGCCTTGGCCTTGCTAAAGGCCTCGCTCAGGTCGTCGTATTCGCGGGGTATCAGTGAGGCGACGTCGGGGTCGTTGGGGTCGTTCTGAACCTTGGTGGCCCCCAAGGTGGAGGGAACCACGGTCCTCAGACATCTAGTCGAGCAGTCCGTCCCCCACTGTGTGATCTGGTTGGTTTGCCAAGAGATATGTGGGTCGTGGAGCCTGAGCCAGGGGTAGCCGAGAACTACTGGATGGTGGGGGGAGGTGACGACGTTTAGGCGTCTCAGTGTGCAGGACGCCCACCTGAAGGAGGACATCGGTGGTGGTGTAGGTCACACGACCGGTGCCCAGGGGGTGACCGTCTAGCGCCGCCACTGTTAACGGAGGAAGGCAAGCCGTTAGGGGAATGTTATGCCGTTTGCAAAACCATTCGTCAATGAAGTTGCCCGCTGCACCGGAATCTATCATAGCTTGGGTGTTCACGCTGAATGATAAATTACTGAGCTTAACAGGCACCCCAAGACAGTCCCCAATTAGAGAGGAACAGAGCAGTAAACTCACCCCGGGACGCTGAGGTTCGGGTGGTCGAGTCGGGCAGTTTGCGCGGATGTGTCCGGCTTGACCGCAATACAGGCAAAGGCGGTTGGAAAGGTGATGTTCTCTCTCCTCCTGAGTTAGGTGAGCTCGATCGAGTTGCATGGGCTCTGGGGTTACGGGTTGCCGGGGTGCCGGCTGCAAGTTTAATCTGCCCGGTCGCCTGGAGCGAATGAGATTACCCACGTGGATGGCCAACGAGATGAACTGATCGAGGGAAATCCCCTCATCGCTATAACTATCGTGGTCGAGGAAGGCAGGCTAGGTTAGTACACAGGATAACAAGACTCAGGGGTAAACACGCTCAGTAATGTGGCCGGGGCTAACAAGACTTCGCGAGGAAGGAATTCACAGGCACGGTTAAATAGACAGGGGTAATGAGAAGCAGCTGGGAACAATCAGGGCAGTTAGTACTCGGGCGAGTGCGATCTCCGAAGGCCGGGGAGGGAGACGCCCTTGTTGGTGTTCATGACATTAGGGATTCTGTAGAAATTCTCAAGGCTTAATGGAGTGGAGTTCAGACTCACGTGCTGCTTCGGCTAACAAGCTCAGCTTTAGTATGCAAATTGAGAAACAGCATCATGCTTCAGGGTAAGCATCAGGGAATAAATTATGATTGGATAAGCCCCCCCCCCTTTTCATTTGCAGATGAATTAGGAGTGGAAAGCTATTGAAAATACATTGGATAAAGGTGAATGAGAATGAAAAGATGAAAATGTAAGTCCATCAAAGTCCAGCAAAGAAGGCTTTGCTGGCCCAGAGAATTCGCCACTGATGCGGAGATCATGCACCCACCGGCTAACATACTATCAAATGATTTGTGTCTGGAGTGTAGGAACTATCCGAAAAGTGAAGGGACACATTCTAAATATCAATATAACAGTTACATTAACACAGTGTGGGCCACAATGCATAAACAGAGCTGTAATTCTTTTATTTTTGCCAGCACACCAGTTTCTGAACTTACTGGCACCCTAGGCAAGATCTATTGGCTCCCCCGTCAGGAGGGGGTCGAGGGTGGGGAGGTTAAGGGTGGTATTTGTGGTACATGGCGGCGGCCTCCACTTTAACTGTTAATGGCCCTTAACTTGATTGTGAACCTCTTCCAGTGTAATCCACCTCCAGCTATTTCAGCGATACAAAATTATGCTACTTTATATTGCAGGCTGGAAATATACTGTATATCATCATATTATTAACCTTAATTATTATTTTCATACACACATTGGTTTGGAGTGCGTATAGTTTTACCGTTAATCACAAACCGTGCACAGGCAGACGACTGCTAGACCATGGAAACTAAAGATCAGGCGCTAAAATGGAGCGTCTTCAGCACCGTCTGTCATGGCTACCACAACCTTTATGCAACCAGGAGAGAGAGGAAGAGAAAGAGCAGAAAGCACCTGGAATAAAAGCAACTCAACTCAGCGTGCACTTTTATTGCTTCTTCAACTTGTATTGCACCAAAACTGCATCTTGTTTCATCTTGGCAAAATAAAAAACACTCCATCCTTTCTTGTCAGAAAACATTCTCTCTTTTTTAAAGGTGTACTGTATAGTAAATAGACATGCAGATATCGTTTTCAGCATGGCTTATGAACTACCGCCTTTGAAAATAAATAAATCAGGTTTTTGTAGACAAATATGAATGGAGGCTTACATGCAGATATAAAAATATGGCATTGTAATGCTTTTTAGTTAGGATGCTGCCTCATAGTGTAGCTGCCTATGTAGACAGTTCACTTCCTCCTGTAGCAGAGCATATCTACATGGGATAATACTACATCATTATTTTAGTTTAGTGTACAGATCAGGGCTGTTCCTCTCCCTGTCGGCAGCTATTTTAATTGCTCTGAGTTTCTGTGGAGCCAAGTGTACTGAAATCCCAATATCTCTCATCCCTCTCTTTGTTTCTCTGTTCCTCTTGTCTCACTGTTACACATATCCCTGTCTCCAGTGGCCTGTTATATTGTTGAGTAAAACACTTTTAAACTGGATGCATTGTTCTTGCAGTTTAGCTTAATATGTTTCCCCCTCCATGGTGGATTGTTTGGAGTGTCTAGCCCCAGAGGAGGCCAGAAGTTCCTGTTCCTGTAGCTCCTCCATATGCTGCAGTGATTTGGAACAATATTCTCAGAAGATATAATCAATAAACGGTGCAGACTCATTCAATACAATGAGGGGAATCCATTCAGACCTTGCCCAAGTTATTACCCAAAAATTTGAAAGCATTTTCAACAAGGGATTTGTTTCACTTAACTATTGAAGGGTTTCCAATTCAGACAATCCTTGGATAGTGATGGAGAGCTGCTAATTTTGAAGTTCTTTACGTAATTCTACCAAATGTGATTTTAATGGGTATACTCAATACAAGGTCACATTCTGTGGGCACATTCCAAAACCGCAGAGTTCTGTTCATCCTGTTCACAAACATGCCATCATCTGGAATCTTTTCTCCTAACCACGGCTCCATTTTAAACCCATTTACACTTGATGGTCTAGGTGGAGACAGTATTAGATTTAATGATCTCTGATTCAAACACTGGCAACTGTGCCAAAACTGACACTGTCATTTAAAGATTTATTGGCATGTTGTATAATAACAATATGGCAAAACCTTGTCTAGTCCTGTTTATACTACAGGTAGGGACTGGAATCACATATACGAGAGTGTTTGCAGTGAGTTTTCTTTTATGATAGTGTAGCAGACTAGTTAGTGTAAACCCACATAATTAGGTGTATGCAGGTTACTGCTTGGTAGTGTGTGTCATGCAGACAAAACACTCTTGGCAGTCTGATCAAATAATGATTCAAGAAAGGTGTTAAATGATATGATATGATATTACTTCTGGTTCATTTGTCACATGGAAATAATGAGTGGGAAAAGTTTGCAGTAAGTTCATCAAAACTCTAGGTTTTTTGTACGGGTAATGTATATTCAAATTCATAATAGTCGTCAGTTGAGGGTGCTACTTTGCTACTGTTGTCAACCCTAAACGGACATGTTGGAGACAGAATCGCCATTGGCTGGCTAGTAAATATTTGTTTTTAAAGTTTTGCCAGACTTTAGACGAAATGTAAGCTTATTGCAGCTGAAAGCTACAAACCAAGAAGGGGGTATCTTCACATATACTGTATAGTATTCACATATACAACTTCACACAATATAGTATGCAGGACTGTACATTTTATGTTGTATTTAAATTTACATCATTTTATTTATATCATATTATATGCACTTTTGTGATTTACATTGAGTTTACATTGACATATATATCAAGCGCTAAATTGGTACTGTCTCTTTAAGACGGTTAATTGAGTGCAGCACACATTAACAAGAGAGAATTTGCATCCGTGCAATGTTTTATTAGAATTCATATTTATTTTTACCTTTTTGATCACCAACTGACAGTAAATAACCAAAGGGATATTAAAAGTGACATGAAATGAAAATGGGGTACGTGGATCTCGTCTTTGGTCACAAAATACACTTTACACATCCATAAAAAGTATTGACTTGCTTGTACAAATATTTACTGTACAAGTTCTCAAATTTAAATCTACAAGTGCTTTCAAGAGTTTTGCAACACATTTACCTTCCAACAGCCATTCAACAGGACAGTTTCGTTACTGGTCTGTGAACAGACAATCCATGAAAAAGTGCAGCCCTTTTGTAATTTGTTTACAATTACTCGTGAAACACAGTTTTGTGCTCAGAAT
The DNA here is from genome assembly GCF_025860055.1 of Xyrauchen texanus. Lineage (NCBI taxonomy): Eukaryota > Metazoa > Chordata > Actinopteri > Cypriniformes > Catostomidae > Xyrauchen > Xyrauchen texanus. Next base: position 2,388,414 of record NC_068293.1, read on the forward strand.
ACCATCCACAAATACACACAGGTAAATTTGCAGTTTGATGCACATATCGTGACCTGATATCTTAAAATCTATTTAAATGCACTTTTAAATTTTTAATAACTTTTGAGACCATTATAATCTGTTGATTAAATAGGAAAAGTGTTTTTATGGGTCAACATGTTCAAAGATTGCATCTTTCAAAGGATCTCCGATCAGTGCAGCTGATAAATCTTAAGCCTCAATGCCCAGTCGTGGTATCCGCCACCTATTCTCCCCCATCGAGATTTGCTGGAGGACACACATGTAAACGTGTTCAGCAATAGATGGTGATATAAATATGGAGATGGTGCACAACAGCGAAAGCCATATGTATAGCACATGGTCATAGATGTACAACATTCCACCTCTTCCACCACCTCGTCTGATGACTGCCATGGCCCAGCGGAACGATAAGCCCCATGAACCTTAATTTGGCCCTAAATTAACTACTTTATCCTTGAAATATAAATTATTGCTTACTATCTTACTGCACAAATATGTTAATATCTGAAGAAGTGTTTCATGACCTTTTAAGGAAGTATTTCTACCTGATCTAACCAATAAAGTTGTTTTGTTGGTATAACCTAATGCTTTCAGGTTGATTCAGTTATGTTAAATAATATTTTTGAATTATTATTTGACCCATAATCAGTACAAGATGAAAAATTGTTAATTTTTTATTTTTGCAATTCCGTTTAGTGGTGCAGAAATGACAAACTTCAGCTTTAACATAAATCTAACATTTAGGTTGGACAGAACAGTAGTGTAGGTGATTATCCTTTGAAGCTGTCAAAACCATGAGCAATAGATCTCAGATGGAAAGAAATTACACTACACAAGATAAAGTGATTGTTCACCCAAAAATGAAAATTCTCTCATCATTTACTCACTATCATACCATCCCAGATGTATATGACTTTCTTTCTTCTGTAGAACAAAAACAAAGCTTTTTAGAAGAATATTTCAGCTCTGTACATCCTCACAATATGAATCGGTAACTAAATGTTTAAGCTCCAAATTTACATAAAGTCATCTTAAACGAAGCATCGCTTCCGTTCACACCGTGTCTACACAGAAATGAACAACATCACTAAACTAGAAAACTAGAATACTCCTATTATAATCAAAGATGCTGACTACAGTTGAGGCTATATTTGGGAGTATTTGAGGTGGCTTTCTTGAGTATAACAGGAAAGTTCAAGTTTTGTTGCATGTTAGCTGGCTTCTCATTAGCTTTGCTGTACTGAACAAAACATGCATTTACATATATTCACGCAACAAACCCTCTGGTCATCGTTACTCTCACAGGAAGTCCTCCTTCACCCCTTTCTGTGAAATCTTCCATATTCACAGGCATAATATCCATACATCACATGGACTCTCATACACAACATATCCTTTCTCTCTCTCTCTCTCTCGGCGTATATTGAATACAGCTGCAAGTGTTGGGGCAGAGGGGTGGATAGGTAATTTTTTTGTGTTCATGATGGAGGATTTTCTGCATGTCTCTCAGCAGGCTGATGAAAACATTACATTGTCTATTAATAAAAATTAAATTTATCTAAACCAGCTCACGCTGTCATTTTCTCTCTCTCTTTCTCTCTATTACACTTCTTTGTCTACGATTCATGTCTCTAGTGAAAACAATATCAGTGCATTATTGTAATCAGGGATTAGAAACAAAATGTCTTTCACTTTGATCGTTCTGATCAGAAATCATATTTTTATGTTCCAGTTCTGAGGTTCTGTTGCCTCCTTTCAAAAAGGTTACCATTAAGAATGAAATTAAAGAATGGTTAACAACTTTCTTATTAAAATGAGAGTACACTGTGCTAATAAGCTTTGAAAATAAATACAAATTACATAAAATCAGTTATCAATAACTGCTGAATTTATTCAGAAACAGATGCCATCAAAACGTCATGGTTACTGTTGTAACCTCCGTTCCCCGAGGGAAGGAACCAGACATTGTGTCGAATTAAGTGACACAAGGGGTCTTCCAGGGACGCCAAACGTACCTCTGAACCTGAGAAAAGGCCAATGTCAAGTTGGCAGACAGAATTTGCAGGCCAGTTCCCGGACATACGGGTATAAAGGGAACCGGGGCAGCGAGTGCAAGTCAGGATTTTGCACCGAGGAGCCGAAAATAAGGTATGGCCGTTTACAGTGGTAGGTCTAGTGCTGTGGCTGGAGGGACACAAAGTCTCGTTCCTTCCCTTGGGAAATGGAGGTTACAACAGTAACCATGATGCTCCCCTTCTGTCACTCACTCAATGTTGTGTCGATTGAAGTGACACAAGGGGTCCCATCTAAAAACGGCACGCACTGACCATGTTACGTGAACTGTTACGAGACAGGTGCAAGCACGCTACGTGCTAGAGGCAACTGTGTTGGCTGCAGGTAGCCCTCCCCCAAAGAGATGCCACATACAGTCCTTAGGTTTCCCGCACCCCTGAGCGGGGGGAACAGGTGCTACATGACTAGCATGGGAGCAAGCCCGGCAGCTGCAGCCTTCTCTCTCACTATGTCTCTCACATAGGACGTGAAGCGGCTGGGGCTATCTTAACGCTATGAAATACGTCGGGGAAGGCGGTCTTTCCCGTTCCTATTCTTTCAGTGGGAAAAGACCCTGCGGAGGCCACATCCTGCCCAGTCTAGGGCGAAGTAACGTGGTAAATACACCACAAGGGTTGTGAAGCCGTACGTGGGAAATGGCGTGGTGGTAGGTCCAGCCTAATGAGGGGGAACTCTACAGCACGGCGACCGGGGAAGCGGGGCTGCCCATGAGAAATGCGGGTCCGCCAACAGGGGGAACGTACCGCATGGGAAACGCGGGTCCGCCAACAGGGGGAACGTACCGCGGGGAGTTTTCCTGAGAAGGGAACTAAGCCCGTGGAGCCCGACCCCAGTATAGAGCACCTGTGACTCGTATTGGGTCTGGCCGCGAATTGCTCCACTGAATTCACTGGCCAGAAAGCTAGGGAGGAGAACATCCAGGGAGTGACGCTTAGTGGCTAACCTGGTATAGAAGGCACACTGGATTAACTTGGTAAAGGGCGCTGCATGCAAGCGGAACACCCGGTCGGTTGTGCCGCGTTACCGAGTTCTACTGCCTCGGACCTGACAAAACACGAGACGAGACCGACTCAAACCTGAGATAGTAAAATCTGGCAACAGTATTGGGTGTTGCCCAGCACGCTGCTATGCAGATGTCTGCTAAGGAGGTGCCATGGGCCAGTGCCAACAAGGATTCCACACTTCTCATAGAGTGTGCTCGAACCCGCAAGGGGGCGGGCAGGGCCTGGGTTTGATAAGCTAAGGAAATAGCATCAACAACCCAGTGAGCTAACCTCTGTTTGGAGACAGCAGACAAAGAGCTGCTCAGAACATGTAGAGCTCTGCGCATGGTCCAAATAGATACGCAAAGCACATACCAGACACAGCAACGAGAAGGCTGGATCTGCTTCCTCCCAGGGCAGCTTGCTTGCAGGTTCACAACCTTGTCCCTGAAGGGGGTCGTTGGAACCTTGGGCATGTAGCCCAGTCGTGGTCTCAGGATAACGTGAGAATGTGCCGGACCGAACTCCAGGCAGGTGTCGCTGAAGCTTGCAGTTCTCCAACCCTCTTGATGGAGGCTAACACGATCAGGAGGGCAGTCTTCAGGGAGAGGGCCTTGAACTCAACTGAATCAAGCCCCTCGAAGGGGGGTCTCTGAAGGCCCAAGAGGACCACTGAGAGATCCCAGGAGGGGAACTGGGTAGGCCGGGGAGGGTTCAGTCTTTGGGCTCCTTTCAGGAACCTGATAATCAAGTCGTGCTTACCTAGGGATTTTCCATCTACTGCGTCGTGGTGGGCTGCTATAGCGGCTACATACACCTTCAAGGTGGAGGAGGACAGCCTCCCCTCCAGCCTCTCCTACAGGAATGAAAGCACTGACTGAACTGCGCATCTCTGCGGGTCTTCAGCTCGAGAAGAACACCAATTCACGAACGAGTGCCACTTTAGGGCGTAAAGTTACCTGGTGGAGGGAGCTCTGGCTTGGTTGATCGTTTCTACGACAGCAGGTGGTAGATCCACGAGATCTTCTGCATCCCGTCCAGGGGCCAGACGTGGAGGTTCCAGAGTCTGGGTGCGGGTGCCAGAGCGTGCCCCATCCCTGAGAAAGAGGGTCCTTCCTCAGGGGAATTTTCCAGGGAGGTGCTGTCGTGAGGAGCGTAAGATCCAAGAACCAGGTCCGGATGGGCCAGTAAGGGGCCACCAGGATGAACTTGCACAGCACCAGTGCAAGAAGGCTCACTGGGGGAAATGCATACTTGCGCAGCCCCCGGGGCCAGCTGTGTGCCAGCGGGTCTGTCCCAAGAGGAGCTCCTGTCAGGGAGTACCACAGCGGGCAGTGGGAGTCCTGGGAGGCAAAGAGATCTATCTTTGCCATGCTGAATCGGTCCCAGATCAGCTGGACCACATGGGGGTGGAGCCTCCACTCTCCGCTGGACGAAACCTTCCACGACAGCGCGTACGCCCACGTGTTGCAGTTGCCAGTGATGTGAGTGGCGCACAGCGAGGAGATGGCGGGTGAGTTGTGACATATGATGAGAGCGCACGCTGCCTTGGCGATTTATGTACGCTACCGTTGCGATGCTGTCTGACCATATCAAGATGTGCTTGCCCCGGATTAGTAGGAGAATCCTCTGTAGGGCAAGAGATACAGCCAGCAACTCTAGGCAGTTGATGTGCCAACACAGCTGGTGTCCTGTCCAGGGGCCAGCGGCAGCGTGCCTGTTGCACACAGCTCCCCAACCCTGTTGGTGACACGTCTGGACACCTGCTGCAAGGGGACTGCGGTCCACAGGAAGCAGAGGTCTGTCCAAGGGTTGAATGTCTGACGGCAAGAAGGGGTGATTGTAACATGGTATTTGCCGTGGTGCCATGCCCATCTCGAGACTCGAGTCTGTAGCCAGTGCTGAAGAGGTCTCATATGCATCAACCCGCGGCCATGGCTGAAGATGCTATATGCTCCAGGAGCCTCTGCTTTTGTAATAGAGGAACCGCAGGTAATAGGATTCTCCTCCCAGCCCTCCACTGGGGGACAGAGTGGTCTTGGTACCAGCTCCGGAGCGAACGTCTGACTGCCTTGGTCGTCCATCCCTGGAGTGCTTCGGAGCTCTCCTGGTCCTGGAAGCGGTCCTGGAGATGGGGGCTTATGCCTCCTGCTAGGTGCTCAACATTGGGGCTGACAGCTGGGCCCTGTTTGAGGCGGAGCTACCTGTTGTTTAGCCGCAAGGAGACACCCTCAGCCTCAGACTGGGCGAGCAAACCCGAAGGAGTCATCAGCATCAGACTCCTCTGTGATGCTCTCCGATGCAGTGGCGATGTTGTCATCCAGTTCTGGGGACTCAAGGGAGAATGCCGGCTGGCTGCAAGGCGAGCCGCACTCATCCCGATCTCGGACGGAAGCAAGCACGCGTGCCGGGGAGCGGGTGGTGTGTGGGGTTTACCCGGCAAAACCGAGCCCATTGTCATCCCCAAATCACCTTCATCGCCAGGCGGATCGTCCTCAATCCCGTGGGAAGAAGGAACGACGTGTGGGGGCGGCTGAAGTGGCTTTCTCCCGTGAGAAAAGAAAGCCACGACCGCAATGTTGCCATGGCAATGTTCTCGCACTGAGAACATTAACCATTCTTAAAACGCTGCCTGCATTTGATCGCAGCCCAGGCACGTGAGGCAGCTTTTAAGAAGTGGAGAGAAATCAACCGCATCAGGAACTACCCAAAAGGTGCTCAAATTCAAATAGTGAAGTTTCTTAACAACAATATTACAAAAAATTATATTTAAAGGTTCAAAACTGTGCAACACAAAAGGTTTTGATGATTATGATGAATAATCTGAAATAAATGTGCTTTGTCACATTGTGATCTCTGAACCACAGAATATAAACAGTGGTGCTTTTACATTTCATACGCTGTCAGTTACCTGCATCATCATTTCTATTATTGGCCAATTGTTGCAAAGGAGCACAACCAATCATGATATTGAGTAAACGTCTAGGTCCCCCCTGATGGAGGGAACGAGACGTTGTGTCAGAGAAGTGACACTAGGGGTCTCTCTTGAGCGCCGATATTCACCTCTGAACTATGAAAAAAGGCCAATGAGAGTTGGCAACCAGTATTTGCATGTCCCGCCCCCAGACATACGGGTATTTAAGCGGCGCAAATACGGGAGTTCATTCAGGATTTTTCTGAGGAGCCGGAAATGGTCCGGCCTCAACAGTGGCTCCTTTCCCTCATCAGGGCACGGAGGTTACATACGTAACCTAGACGTTCCCCTTCTGTCGCTCTCTCCGCGTTGTGTCAGAGAAGCGACACTAGGGGTCCACTTAAAAAGTGCCATGCACTGAGCCGTGTACGTGAACTGCTGATACAGGAGCGAGCAGGTATTCTTACGTGCAGAACGACCAACTGTATCAGGCTGCACGTACCCTTCCCCAATGCCCCATTTAAGCCATCAGACTCTTTATCGTTACCCTGGAGGGGGGAACAAGGTGATGGAGACAGTGACCCAGAGACAACAACGATAGTTGTGTGTATAGCTCTATAGTGTGTAAAGAATTTAACCAAAAATTCTTCTTCCGGCCCTCCACCGGGGAACGGAGTGGTCTTACCAGCTCCGGAGCTACTGTCTCGGTCTCTGGGTCGGTCATCTCAGGGGCGCCTGGGAGACTTCTGGGTCCTCAAGGGGGTCCGTGAGACTTCTGTGGGGAGCTCGATGCTGGGGCTGAGAGCTGGGCCCACTCACTTGTTAGTTGAGGTGGAGCACCACTTTCTTTCTTCCTTGAAAGCCGCAGGAGGGCGCCCTCGGCGAGCAGACAGGGCATGGCCCCTGGCGGCAGGTTTGCGTCAGGGCAAGATGTGTGAAAATGGCCTTCGTCTGTTTCTTCACCACTGAGGACTGCTGGGCGAAGTCGTGAAGTGGCGTTGCCGAATGGACGGAACTGGGAGACGATGGCGTTTGAGAAAGCGTGCTTTGTCTGCCTCCTGTACTGCCTGTCCATCGTTGCGTTTCTGGACCACGGAGTGGCCATCACCTGTTTGAGTGCAGTTCCTGCAGCACGTCAAGAACAGGACTACCCAAGTGCAGATTTTGGAGTGCCCTGGCCCGGTGGACTTGCAGGAGGGGGCCATGGCATGCAGGGGGGAGCGGTCTGGGACCGTTCTACCACTGAGGGTAGCGAGAGCGGAGGAGTGAGGAAGCTGGGCTTGCTCAGTTCGTCATGCACGTCTGGGAAGGGACCCGGGGGGGGCGCAGCTGTGAGCGGCGCACATGCCCGCGGAACCAATTAAGCCCGGGGAAGCATAGCAGACCTTCGTGCGTCAGGCTCAGACTGGGCAGGGACCCAAAGGTGGCGGCCCATCCGAGTTATCCGCATCCGGCACCGCTGTTACGCTCTCCGATGCAGCGGTGAAGTCATCATCCAATGCCGGGGAGCTCGAGGGACCGGACGGTAGGCCGTTAAGCGGGCCGCACTAATCCCGAGCTCGCGGGAAGCAGGCAAGCGTGCCGGGGAGGCGGGAGGTTTCGAGGGGATTTACCCGGCGAAAGCGCCCCGTTATTCTCCCCAGATCGTTCTTCATCGCCCGCGGCGCCTGCCTCAATCCCACAGGAAGGAGGCGAGGTGCGGGGGGCGGCTGAAATGGCTCTCTCTCACTACAAGAGAAAGCAGAGATCGCAACGCTGCCGCGGTTATGTTCTCACACTGAAAACATAACCCATTTGAGAGAGAGCTCATCCCGAGCTCGGACGGAAACAAGCAAGCGTGCCAGGGAGGCAGGGGGTTTTGAGGGGGTTCACCCGGCAAAAACGGAGCCCGTCATTGACCCCAGATCGTTTTCATCGCCCGCGGTGCCTGCCTCAATCCCGTAGGAAGGAGAAACTACAAGAAAAAGCCTACGACCGCAATGCTGTCATGGTTATGTTCTCGCACTGAAAACATAAGCCATTCATAAAAACGCTGCCTGCGTGTGATCGCAACCCAGGAATGCAAGGCACTTTTTATGGCCGTCAGAGATGGGGAGAATCAACGCATCCAGAAACTACACCGGGGCGGAGAATCGTCTTTAAAAAGACGCGTCCTGAGAAGGACGTTCAACGCCGCTGTGTTTTTGCTCTTTTAGATCGAAAATTACTCTTTTAGAATAACTCTGTCTGCGCTGTCGAAGTGCCCAGGGGCAAGAATGCACAGATCCAACAGCATGCAGAGTGTCAGAGGATTAAAACAGGAACTGGGTGTGTAACTCGCAGCAGACTGCATGCAGGACCATCGGCTCCGAAGAAATTTTCTGAATGAACTCCCGTATTTGCGCCGCTTAAATACCTGTATGTCTGGGGGCGGGACATGCAAATACTGGTTGCCAACTCTCATTGGCCTTTTTTCATAGTTCAGAGGTGAATATCGGCGCTCAAGAGAGACCCCTAGTGTCGCTTCTCTGACACAAAGTGGAGAGAGCGACAGTAGGGGAACCGGGCTTCCAGGCGGGACAAAAATACATTGATTGAAAGCCAAATTTCCCATGAGGCTCCCATAGACTTCTAGAGAAGCACACGTCCGAGTAGGTCTCAAAACGACGTGTTTGGAGCCTCACGCCAATCGACATCGATCTTTTGCGGCATTGATTTCTTGCGGCTTCAGTTTGTCCACATTTTGCCTGGCTGTAGAGCAGGCAGGGGCGTAACAACCATTATAACTAACTTTGAAAATTGTTCATCATGCATTAGAATGAGAACACAACTATTTCTCTGTCTTAAAAGATACAATAACAAAAATCATTGTGGAACATTGTATCTCAAAAGGAGGACAATGTGGCCCCCCATGTGCTACTTAAAGAAATAATTCACACAAAAATTTAAATTCTCTCATCATTTACTCACCCTCATGCCACCTGTCTATGACTTTCTTTCTTCAGAACACAAATTAAGATTTTTAGAAGAATATTTCAGCTCTGTAGGTCCATTCAATGTAAGTGAAGGGGTGCCACGATTTCGACAAACAGCATAAAACAGCATAAAAGTCATACATAGAACTCCAGTGGTTTAATCCATGACTTCTGAAGTGATATGACAGGTGTGGGTGAGAAACAGATTTAAATCTATTTTTCCTAGAAATTCTTCTCTCTGCCCAGTAGGTGGCGATATGCATGAAGAATGTGAATCACCAAAAACACAATTAGAAAGTGAAAGTTAAAGTGGAGATTGAAGCAGGGAGGAGAATTAATAGTAAAAAAGGAATTAAATATTGATCTGTTTCTCACCACATCTATCAATATCGCTTCTGAATATATGGATTAAACCACTGGAGGCACATGGATTAGACTACTTTTATGCTGATTTATGTGATTTGTGGATCTTCAATATTTTAGCATCGATTCACTTTCATTGCATGGACCAAAAGAGCAAGAGAGATATTCTTCTTACTTTTACCCTTTAATCTAAATTTGTGTTCTGCCAAAGAAAGTCAAACACATCCAGGATGGCATTAGTGTGAGTAAATTATGAGAGAATTAAAATATTTGGGTGAATTATTCCTTTTTAAGAGTGATGCTGCCCCTGTACCATACAACATTTCCCATTCCTGCTCATTTAGCATTTTTTTTTTTTTTTTTTTTTGCATTCTTTGCATTGTTTTGTGCACAACAATAACGCTCTGTCTGCATTAAGGGAAATTTAGTCCCTACACATAAACTGATTTCAATGTAATTGTTTCATACATTACGATTTAAAATGTTGATCAGTGTATTGAAAATAACTTTTTCATAATTTCATTTCTGCTATCATATCTCCCTTTTATTTTTTGGAATCAGATTCATGTAGTTTTTATCATAGATAAGTGATGTATTTTCAAAGATGGCATACAGTGTTCATTATAATGGGTTATAGGTTTTGCAACTCAGTACTCAATATTCACTACTCATGAGTACTTTCAAATGAGCTACTCTTTTACTCTTACTTGAGTAGTTTTTAGGACAACTACTTTTACTCTACTCACACTACATTTTTTGAGAAGTAACAGTACTTCAACTTGAGTTTGATTTTTCAGTGCACTTTCCACCTCTGAAAATCACATATTATTATCACATAAAAAATACTTTAAAACTCATATTGGTGCGACAGGCTGATGAGATTTAGAATGTGTACAGCTGTACTGCTGTTGTGCTGTACTGAGTCTGCAGAACAGAATCTCTCTCTCTCTCTCTCTGGCTTTGCTATATTTGGAATCAGTTTACATTGTAGCTCCTGATTATAGCTTCAATCAAACAAACACATCTAGACATGCAAACACATACCCTCTCTGTAAACTGAGGCTTAACTATGCAGTTTCTGCAATTTGCAGGATGCAAACAGTGGGAGAGTGGCACTGGATGCCCAGCGGGTTATGGTTGTAATTCAAACTGGAATTTGTTCCAAGTCCTGCTGTGCTGTTCAGGCAATTGCAACACTTGATGGGACAAATCTGATGCCTGTGGCTCATTGTGGATACACAGCACGATCAACAACATCCCATTGCCCATAACTATCCCCTTGCCCTCCTCCGTCCTATTGCAGGACTAACAAGAATCATTCAGAATAATATTTACATTAAAAAGCCATTGCAATGTTCAGTGTTAGTAGTTATATTTATCTATTCAAGATCTGTTTACAACATTTAAAAAACAAAACTGTCATGGTACCATACAGGAATGCTATAATATGGTAATATATATATATACATAGTACTTTGATATATACAATTGTACTAAATTAATTAATTATTCATTAACCATGGTGTTTGCTGACCTAGTCTCACAGAAACATGTTACTATACCTACATTTTTACAAAATGATTTGGCAGATGGTATTTGCACCCTGGAGCAAATAAATGTAGTTGCAATTTAAATCTATAGGCCTATCTATTTTCTGAATAGACAAATATACAAGATAAGGGCATTAATACAGTGTGTTTATTGTGTTTATTTAGAGTCCCACAGACACCCAACCTCTACCTCTAAACCTAACCCTTACAAAAATTAACCATGATTTTACCACAGTAACCATAGTATCACCATGGTATTTTGTAGTAAAATCATAGTAACCCCAAAATTAAACATGGTCCCTATATTAATACCATATTACTGTAGTAACAACATGGTTAATTATGGAATGTGAATAAGAGTGTGAAAAAGGTGGATTTAAACCTGGGTCGCCCACAGGACAAGGCACTTTTACACTGGTGCTATGCCCCACACCACTTACAATGCTGTTGAGAATTGTTGATTGTTGAGAATTTCTATGTTTCAACAAGACTATTTGGGTGCAACTAGCCATAAGGTCTGACAGGTACATGCTATTTACACTTGGGTACAAATAGTTTAAAATAAATATAACATCTTCTGTAAAGCTGCTTTGAAACAATGTGTGTTGTGAAAGGCGCTATACAAATAAAAATGACTTGACTTGAAATGACTTGACATGGCATATTGTGCGAAATGTGGCAGTTTAGAGGTGAAATGAACAATAGAGGCACTACAACAACAACTTTTATTCCCTTTCAAATAAATCACAAGAAAAATGGCAGATTATTAGTTTCTAAACTCTAACTATTTAAAAATCAAAATATCTTAAAAATAGCACTTGACTTCTAAGGCAATATTTACATACTCCATTGTACTCCAATGTCCTACTTGGTATCACCATGGTACGTAGGTATTCCAAAAAAGCCCCTGATATTACTATGGTAATTTTTTTGTAAGTGGAATACAAAAATATTTGTACTACCAAAATACTTTTTCATTCTGTTGGTTTTCAAATAACATACCGTCAGCTCCCAAATATGTTACAAAGCATTTTCCAAGCTTCCAATTTCAGTTCTCCCAGTGAGTGGTTTTGTAAACCCTGTTTGTGTTTCGAGCCGTGTGCTACAGTAACTGGTGAAGTTCTGGCTGAATTAATGCATGGAAATGAGTGTTGTTCACGCTGATCCAAACATTTATCTCTCACTGTGTTTACACTGTGTGGGAGCGACATCACCTCCACGCTATCATGGCCACAACTGGGATTTACTCAGGTGAGGTACACCTTTAATGGTTTGGTGAAACACATATAACACATCTCATTCCGCGTATGGAAGCTGCTGAGGTCACTAGCGCACTCAGCGTTTCTGAGTTAGTCCAACATATAGAGTTGTGGTCAGGACCTTAAACACAAGAGCTTTGAAACACACACTCTCTTGCTTTGCTCGTTTTGGGTCTTTAATTCAAGAGAAAACTGATTTTAACATTTTCTTTAGTAATTCCATGTTGCAAATACTGAGTAAACAAACAATGTCATATCGGATTGATCTGAATAAAATGTTATTTCTCAGAGGTTACTCTCTATCTTTGACTTTTGAATGCTTACTTTGATATCCTGGCAAACCTGAGCACATTGGAAACATAGTTGAGATCTCTTGAAACCAGATGAGGTGAGACTCTTGAGATTACTCATGTCTGATTCTCAGGACAAACATATAAAAAGCAGGAGACTTAAAAGTCTCAATTTTCTGTCTCTGAGAAACAATTGGTATATTAAAGATTGATATCTCGTTAACACTTGATATCTTATTTGTAATATTTCCTTTCTTTGGTTAAGGCACACAACATGCTCCATCCCCTTCCACTAGAGGGCAGAATTCTGTCTGAGCATTCTTTATCAAGTACTGTTGATTTTACACACAGACACTCACAGTAACACACTGATGTCAGCTGAGCTAAATCTCACAGGAGCCGAAAATAAATGTGTTTATTCTTCATGAAACCATAAACCCCAGTGAACACGTCTGTTAAAACCATTAGCTCATAAAAATCCAATCTACGCTAAAAGAAAAAAGAAAATGAGGAGAAAGTCACTGAGCTAGCAGATCTTTTTTCGCTCTAGGACATGTAGATGAAATCACCCAGCAGCAATTAGAAGCAAGTGGTTTTGATTATGTTTTGTAAAGATGGAAGTGTGAGGTTGAACAGTTCTATCCTCAGAATTTATTGACAAAACTCTACAAACTTAATTACAAAAAGTAGGGTACAGTGTGGCTCAAGGGCACTCAAGAATAAAATGTGCTTTTGTAACACACACACACACACACACACACACACACACACACACACACACACACACACAAATGGAACTGAATATTGATGGAGCAACATAATACATGGAAGGATGTGCTTTATTTAAATGTATTTAAAGTCATTAAAAATAAAATAAACGATTTCACACACTTGGTATAATAGGCCCCCAAAGTTGTCAACTTATTGTATCCATACAACAACGGAGGGGAGTGGATACACTGACCCCCGGGACGGAGCGGTGCGACTGAGTGGGGTGTCCAGGCTTTTGTCAGATACTTCTAAAAATCCCATGATTATAGTCTCCAAAAACCCATGATATAATTCATAGTGGTATAATTTTATGGTATAACACTTATAGTAGTGTTTGATTTATATATCCTCTACCATGGTATTAACATGGCACTCAAGGATACTTCATAGTATACAATGGTATTACTGTCATGGTGGAGTCTAATAATCTATTATATTAGCATGCATGATGCTACACATTAAAATGTGGGTGATCTGTGACGTCATTCAATCTGAATGACTGAATGTCAATCTTAAGCCACTAGATGGTGCTGTGTGAAGAGTTTTAGTGATGATGGGGGAGGGGTGTGTTCATGTGGTGGTGTGTGTTCCCCTGCTGTTTTATCACACAATCTGCACTTATATCACACACTTTGGCTTGGGAACCTTGTACAGCTCCATGTTTCCATGCTACCCAAGCCTACCTTAACTCCACAACTAACACAAATTACTCTTCCTTCTGATTTTTCTGTACAATGCAAGAGTCCTCACGGCCAAACAAAGATAATGGGTTGTGTAATGCATGTGCGTGTGCTGTATCTGCAGTAAAATGACAGGATGTGTACTGCTGTAGGGCTCTCCGAAGGGACGGGGCTGGAATGAGACAGAACAATGCGGGGGGCAGTGAAACCCATCAGCCAGAACGGAATGAGACCTCCACCCTTCTTTCATCCTTCCATCTCTCCCTCCCTCGGCACCTCTTCCTCTTCCTTCCTCTCCTGCTCCGTATTTCACACCCCTCCATCCCAAACAATCAAACGGGACAGCCGGGGCCTCCGCTCTGGGACTGTGTGAGGAAATTTATAACAATGTCATAAGTACAGATGCCAAAAAGGACAGAATTTATCCCATTTTATGTGAATACACTTGACTGCAACGGTCACATTTATTACTTCAACTCTGGCCCTGCGATGGCAGAAAGACAGATGGCTGTTTGACTGCTCGCTGTTCTATGCCAACATGTTTCTTTGAAAAATAAATCCACCCTGTAGAGAATCTGATCAGTGCGATATAATTGCGTTCTGTGCGCTGGTGACAGCAGGTAATGTTCACAACACAGAAACACACTCTGTTCTGTTATTACTAAAGGAACCCAGTCCCTGCGGTGGGTTGAATTCACAAGTGTGTAATTTACAACAATTATTAACCATTTGTGTTTACCTTGATGTGTCTCTGAATGAAGACATTTTCAAATGGAACAAGGACACACATGCTGGATGTGTTAGAGGGGGTTATATGTGTGCTTATTTGTGTGTGTGAGATCCGTGGGGGTTACATTTTGTTCTAAATGCTGGTGAACTACACCTCTGAACAAAGCATTGTCCTGTCTAGACAGAAATCTGCCCCATTCTCTGCTGGGCATTTACGGCCTCGATTTTACAGCCCAGTATAAACAGAGTCACAGGCTGTCAGTCCCACACTGCTTGTGTCTGTGTGAGTGTGTTTCTGTGCGTGTCTTTGTGAGGATTTATATTTTATAGGGCAGACTATAGGTTAGTTGTCACACTTTTTACTGCTGTGAATAATCATAAGTGTAGGTTTATTTTTAAAATTTAGTTTTTGCATAGCCACATAGCTAAAAGTTTTGGCAACAAAAAAAAGCTTTTGAACATTTCAACCAACATTGCCCAGGGAAAAAAAGAGACAGTTCACTGAACTCAAGTTGCCCTTTTGTGACAACTGTGGCAGGTCAGACGGCGGGGCCAGGTCATGATTCCGCACACCTGGCCCCTAATCTGGCTAATCAAGCCTCAGTCAGTCTTTATCCCTCTCTGAGGCTTGATTAGCCTTGATTGGTCGGATCGTGATTCCTCTGCCCTGCCACAACAACATGCTCCAAATAGCAGGGCATTTTGTTTCACTATATGGGATATTCGTTGTCAGAGGGGAACCTGCCATGAAACCAGTGTCAAAGGCTTAATGTTAACATTAAGGGGGGCATGTTCCCCGGTCACCCCACCATCACTAACATCTCTCTTTAAATCTAAACCTGCATTAAACAGCCTATTGTAGACTTTACATCAACTCATGAAACAACAAAAATGGAAAAGTTAATGCACAAAAATATTAAAGCATTGGACATCCTGCTGTCAGGGTTCAGCCACTTAACTCTCCCAAGAGCTATAACAAAACCATGAATGTGAAAATGTACATGTAATTTTGCATGTAAACATGATTTTAGTGTGATGAAATCACTTACAACCCTTTTCTATGTAAAGATATAGCCAATTTAACAACTTTGTTGCCATGACAATGTAGTCAACAAAACCTAAATTGACTGTATAAATGTAAACAACTTTACAACTCAAATAATACATGAGTTTTACATTTCTGCCTTTAAACCCTACAAAAATTTGCCCCATTGACTTCCAATGTAAGTGCCTCAATGTAACCTCAATTGTGCTTCTTTTATAGAAATGGAGGGACAAGTCTAAATAAATTTGTGTGGTAATCAAAATTATGCCACGCATGCTGTTGATTGAGCTTAACTTGTATTGAACCCGGAATATTCCTTTAAGAGAGTTTTGAACTAGCTGTTTGAAACCAACCTCTGTGAGAGAAAATAAATTTGTACAACTGGACTTTTGACTCCAAATTGAATCGTTACTGAGATATGGCCCATGCGACAACCTCCCCCATATCACAACAAGCCCTGGTCTCTCCTATTTGCTTACGTGTATGTTTTTGTGTTTCTGTAGCTCAACTGGTAATGGTGCTAACACATGGCAAGTCATGGGTTTCCCAGGGAGAATATATCAAATTAATGTCTAACCTGAATGGATTATATGGCTTAGTTCAGACAAGCAGCAAAAATCTACTTTTTTGCCATATCAAATTTAAATACATTTATTTGTTTGCAGTCTGAACAATACAACATTTATAAAATCCAAATTCCACACTGTTATGTGGTTTGAAATCCAATTAAAATCGAATTTTTAGACAATGCCGGAATTGCACTTACTTTACTTATTTGTAAGAATATATTAGGCCTATGTGCATTCAAAGTCAGGACACAGTGAAGGCATAAAGTGGTATTAAGCTTTTCAGTACACATTTAAGTTAATTAATCAATCAATATACACTTAACAATGTTGGTCTTATTTTCAATGACTCATCATGATTATTGCATGTCGCCGGTTTACTATGACTTCTTCCTCTCAACCACAGTAGCTTGCATGATAAAGTGATTCAAGCTGCTTCTTGTCTATTTGAGAGTATGATTTAGAGATGTGGGTTCATAAGGAAGCCCCAGTGTGGAATCACATTGTTGAATTTGGCTGTAGTCCGCAGCTTGGGATTTTTCACTGTGAGATTTGGCCTCTCTGGACAGGCTCTTCCTGCTCGGGGACCTTCTTCAGTTTACTACTTCCTTCTTGTGCAGACAGCCGGACCAATGGTGTGTCAGATCACCATCAGATCTCTGTGTATATTTGTCAGGCTGTTGAATAAGGGTGCTGACGTCACAATCTGGGCTGCACACAATATGGGCTTGAGGGACTCAAGCTAAAGTGACACAGATTGTGAGGATTGCTGTACAGTTTAACAGGCTGACAATGATGAGTTCCCATTCTTCATTTACAGAACTAACATTACTCTTTACATGTCCACTCATATAAAGCATAGAACAATGCCACTAGAAAAGAAAATCACAATGAGAGCTTCTTAATATCTCAGTTGTTTCTATCAGAGAGCATTAAGATGAAATGGAGAACAAATGCAGACTTAAGGCCCCAATATACTTCCGGAGAAGTTCTTCTTCGTTCTTCTTCGAAACAGCTGAGCAATGCTATACTGTTTACGAATATTCGGACACCTTCGGACACCGCTGACACATATGCTGACATATTCAACACACGCTTGATAACAACAACACAATTAAAATAGACAGCAGTGAGAGAAGAGCAGTATCACAGACATTTGGCAGTGGCATTGCTCTGAGCTCTAGCGGCTTTTTTTTGGAAAAGGTCCAAGACCCCATGCGGGTCTCCACAGTTTTAGAAATAAATGTGTTATTAATAAAAATTGTACATCCTTTCTTATATTCTAAAATGAGATCTATTCTGACCCATGACTTATAAGAAAAAAAAAACAGAATTTATGTTAAAATATATTTATTTAAAACGTTATCTTATTTATGTATACATTTTGTAGGGTTTATACATATATAATATATAATATTATATATATATATATATATATATATATATTTTTATTTTTTAGAATTTTTATTTATTTTATTTGTTTATTTTTTTCCTTCACCTGTACTTGTCTTTATGATTGTATTCATACATCATTTGGTCTTATTGAACATTTATATAGAAAAAAACTATTTGTGGACTTTTCAGATGGCCCTTTACCCACCGTAGGCAAATTTTCCAGCTTGTATCAATGTTAAATTGCCGATCTGGAACAATTTCACCATGACCAGCTTAAATAAGAGTGAAGTAGTAAGTGCAATTAGTGTGGGTTCCAAGCAGCTCCATATTGGTGTGAAATCAAGAGTGTGGTGACGTAAGCCCTTTTTGGCTGAATAAAGACCAGACTGCATTCTGGACCATCTGCAGTGGCTTAATTGTGTTAGCTGGAAGGCCAGTCAACAGAGCATTGTAGTAATCCAGTCTTGAAATTACCAGAGCTTGGACCTGGAGCTGTGTAGCATGTTCAGACAGGAAATGACTGATTTTTCTGATGTTGTAAAGTGCGAATCTTTTGGATGATGGTATTGGCTGATTTCTTGATTTTCCCATGATGTCAAGCAAAGATACACTGAGGTTGAAGGTAGGCCTTAAAATACATCCACAGTTACACCTCCAATTCAGTACTCCTCCTATCAGAATCTAATTGGCTAATTGTCTAAAGTCTTGATGCAATTTTATCGAATTTTCCAAGCAGTGGCAGACCACGTATAACAACACCTGCACAAGATCAGTACACCCGAATATCACACCTGTGAGACAGATACAGGATGGCAACAACAACTTCCCAAGTTACACCAGGAATGCACAATCCCTCCGTCAGTACTAAGACTGTCCACAATAGGCTGAGAGAGGCTGGACTGAGGGCTTGCAGGCCTGCAGTAAGGCAGGTCCTTACCAAACAACCGCCTATGGGCACAAACCCACCTTTGCTGGAACAAACAGGACTGGCAAAAAGTGCTCTTCACTGACTAATCACGGTTTTGTCTCACCAGGGGTGATGGTTGGACTCGCGTTTATCATCGAAGGAATGAATGTTACACCGAGGCCTCTACTCTGGAGCAGGATTGATTGGGAGGTGAAGGGTCTGTCATGGTCTGGGGCGGTGTGTCACAACATCATCAGACTCAGCTTTTTGTCATTGCAGGCAATCTCAACGCTGTGCATTACAGGGAAGGCATACACCTCCCTCATGTGGTACCCTTCCTGCAGGCTCATCCTGATATGACCCTCCAGCACGACAATACCACCAGCCATGCTGCTCATTCTGTGTGTGATTTCCTACAAGACAGGAATATCGGTGTTCTGCCATGGCCAGCGAAGAGCCCGGATCTCAATCCCATTGAGCACGTCTGGGACCTGTTGGACTGGAGGATGAAGTCTAGGGTTATTCCCCTCAGAAATGTCCAGGAACTTGCAAGTGCCTTGGTGGAAGAGAGGGGTAACATCTCATGGCAAGAACTGGCAAATCTAGTGCAGTCCATGAGGAGGAGATGCACTGCAGTACTCAATGCAGCTGGCGGCCACACCAGATACTGACTCTTTCTTTTGATATTGTGTGTGTGTGTGTGTGTGTGTGTGTGAGTGAGAGAGAGAGAGAGAGAGAGAGAGAGAGAGAGAGGGAGCGAGAGCGAGAGAGATAGTGTGGTTTTTGTAAAATTCTAAAGCAAGCATGATGAGTCAGATCTATCAACACACTCGTACACTCATGCTTACAGTAAACGTTTCAGGTGCCACCACAAAATATGTCAGATTTATAACGTGTTAGATGTTTGTGTTATATTAGACCTTTGTTGCTTTTTGTGGTACTTTTATTACAGGCTCAGAACAATTGTTCTGATGTTCAATTTAAACAGTTCATCCATTATCCATATGTTTGGAATGGAATACTAGCGTATTGCTCACTGCATGCTGCGCAGTTTACACTGTATACTGCATACATTTTTTGTGTATGTGAAACATGATGCAATATTCAACAATAAACATTTTGGTAACAGTTTACATTAATTTTCCCTTTGTTAAGGGAATATAAAGGTGTTCATTCATGACTAATAAGTCATTTACATATACGTTATAAATCATTATTCGTCTTATTCAGCCCCACCCCTTTTCTGATTTTTCCACTCTTTCGAATTTTGTCATCTAACTTCTTGTTTGTTTTAAAGTGTACTGTGAAGAGTCGATCAAAATACATTACATGGTGTGATTCTAAAGCACCCCTTTACTAAGTGAAACTGCTCGTGAGGTGTTTTTACAGTCACTGTAAATGTAAATTTTTGACACACTGCACATTTTCATGATACAAATCATTCATTGTTATATGTGTAATTCTGCTTAATTTTTAGGTTTCAACTTGTTAATAACTTGTGTTAAAATGTGCAGTTGACAAAAAATTTCACATGCAAGTTCATAACATAAAGAAAAGTAAACTTTTTGCCTACTTTTTAAAATGAATTTGTCACCTCACATTTTTAGAGGCTTAAATGTGATTAAAATAGTTGTAAAAGCAATATATGTGTGTGTGTGTGTGTGTGTGTGTGTGTGTGTGTGTGTGTGTGTGTTAAAATTATAGAAATATAGTATCACCCCATCTTGGATTAACACTCAAAAAATCTGCTCACTTTAACAATAACACGATGGGTGAATGACATGTGAACATGTCCAGAGGTGTCATACAGATTAACGCTATTCTCCACAGCATCCACACACAACTCACCACATGCTGCACTGAGAGCGAGAACCACATTATACTGACCACGAGGAGGTTAACCCAGTGTGACTCTACCCACCCTAGGAACCGGGCCAATTGGTTGCTTATGAAGTCTGACTGGAGTCACTCAGCACACTCTGGATTCGAACTTGTGACTCCAGGTTGGGAAGTCAGCGTCTTTACTCGCTGGGCTACCCAGCACATTACATCCACAGTTTGAGTGTAAGATCTTTTGTATTTATGATGAATGAAGTTCTCTTGAACTGCTCTGTTTCCAGTAGTTATTACATACCCTGAACACATTAAAATATTCATGATAGCTTTTGTCAACTCAATAACCTGTAAATCTACTTCGCTATCTAATTACACTTAGACATCAACACCATAGAAATTTATATAGAATACGCTAGACTGGAAGATCAAAGACAACTTTTTCAAGATGGCTACTCGCTAGTTTCTCTGGAGCATAAGGTGAATTCCATGGTCTGTTCTAATACTTAATTCTGATTGACTGGAATGCGTGCAGTTTAAACCGTTCAATGCATAGGTAGTTCTGGTCAGTTTTAATCACTGTTCGATATTAATGACACCATAACAATATAACATTATTTTGGGTGGCTGTGGCTCAGGTGGTAGAGTGGGTCGCCACTAATCGCAGGGTTGGTGGTTCGATTCCCAGCCCACATGACTCCACATGCCGAAGTGTCCTTGTGCAAGACACTAAACCCCAAGTTGCTCCCAATTGCAAGTTAGCGCCTTGCATGGTGTATGAATGTGTGTGTGAATGGGTGAATGAGTCACAGTGTATAGCGCTTTGAATACCGTTAAGGTTAAAATGGCGCTATAAAAGTGCAGACCATTTACCATTACAGAGCAAACAGAGTGAACTATAGCAATTGAAAACATTTCCTAACCACTTTCATCAGCACAGCTAATATAATGGAATTCAGCTTGTTTTGCACAAAGGGTGAGAGATTGAAATCAGAACCTATTAAATGTGTCTTTTGCTGTCCAGTAAGGTGATGCAAGATTATTTAAACAGTAATGTGTTGAGTATATTATGTTTCTGTGCTGAAGTGCTGCCTATAGCCACTAGAGCCTATACATTTTCTCTGGAGTGCCATCCCCTCTAAGTTATGTGGATATTATTATTTCTGGATTGTTCATTTAAATTCACAGTTTTGACCAAGTGTGTGGTCACACTACTTTTTCTCTGCTTCTGATTTAGAACAGGTGGAGCTGTAGATCTAACATTCCTTAGATAAAATTAACCATTATTTTTTATTCTTCCAGTCAAAATTTGCATTGCAAGAAATATATTACAGCTGTAACTAATCAATTCTGGCAAGTGACCAAGTGACAGCTAGGTGGATTATCCCTAACTTGATATGCATTTATAACAACATCCACAAAATGGGATTTTATCTAACACTTGCCAAATAGTAAGCATTTTAACTTACATTTACTAAATGCTTAATAAATACACTTATTTATACTAATCATAATATGCCCTAATTCATGTGTGCATTCACAATGCAGTAAAAATCGACTAATATAGTGATAATAAAAGGAAGGATTATGTCATTCTGTGTTTATTTTCATTCCTGTAATGTCTTGACACACTTGTGTTGTCACTTTTCTTGTTACGTTCATGTCAAAAGAATGATTTTTGCTCTTCATGCTCATTCACAGCATATATCATATAATAAAGCCTGATTACCATTAAATCATACTGAACTTATGTACATAGGATTCTAATGTTGGCAGCCCATTAAAAAATGCTTCAAATGTGTCAATTTTCATAAGCTACTAATATAGAATATGTGTTATTAAGGATTTATAACATAGGCAGGTATTACATGTAAGTCACCGTTTTTAAGCAAGTTGCTATAACTACATATCAATGATTTATAATGAATTTGTAAATAAACAATTATTAATTAATTAATTTATAAACACATAACAAGGGAACATGAATGTAAATGTTATTTAACGTGTTACCAACATTTTAAATACTATGCTACATAGCTTTCACATCTGAATAAGCATGTTTAATACAGTGTGTTGATATTTAAATACAGTAGATATTCAAATTTAGGTTGTAATTGCTTTTGGTTCATTCATTACAAATGGTAAAAATGGTAAATGGTCTGCACTTATATAGCGCCTTTTTAATGGTATTCAAAGCGCTCTACACTGTGACTCATTCACCCATTCACACACACATGGCTAGCCTGCCATTGGGAGCAACTTGGGGTTAATACATTCAGCATGTGGAGTCATGTGGGCTGGGATTCGAACCACCACAACCCTGCGATTAGTGGCTGACCCGCTCTACCAACTGAGCCACAGCCGCCCACTGGAAGGTCAAGTGGAGAGCATTATAGGACAGGTCTAGAGTATTCTGTGCAGGGTACTTTGTTGTATAATGCCGTGGCCAAAAGTATTGGCAGTGATATACATTTTGTGTTTCGCAAAGTTTTCTGCTTCAGTTTTGTGGTCTTGATTCCCATTGTTTCTAGATTATTGTGCAGAGTAATCAGAAGCATTTAAAAAAAATAGCAAAAAGCTTTATTGGTCAAAAATATGAACTTCATCACAAAAACCCTAATTTCACAGTTTTTTGGCCCTGGCACAAAATGCCCAGCTAACATAATTTCACTAATCATATCAGCAGCACCTGGGAAAGTGTGAACGAGTACTAGTCAAGTGAAATCACTCTATCATTCTGATTGGATTATAAAAGCAGACTGATTGCTATAAAAGGAGGCAAGAAGTGCTTCCAATCATTGTGTTCTTGTTAGCAATGGTTTCCTCTAAAGAAAGACGTGCAGCCATCATCGCATTGCATCAAAATGGCCTCACATGCAAGGAAATTGCTGCAAAGAATATTGCACCCGGAAGAACCATTTACCGGATCATCAAGAACTTCAAGGAGAGAGGTTCAACTGCAGTGAAGAAGGATTCAGGACATCCAGCAAGCACCAGGAACATCTCCTCCCGAGGAGTCAGCTATGGAATCGTGTCACTACCAGTGCAGAGCTTGTTCAATATTGGCAGCAGGTTGGTGTGAGTGCATCTGCAGGCACAGTGAGGCGAACACGTTTGGACAATGGCCTGCTGTCAAGAAGGGCAAAAAAGAATCGACTTCTCTCCAAGAATAACATCAAGGACAGACTGAAATTCTGCAGGAAGTACAAGGATTTGGACAGTTGAAGACTGGTGCATATTTTCTCTGATGAAGCCCCCATTCCACTGTTTAAGACATCTGGAAAATCGATAGTCCAGAGAAGGTGCTACAATTCTGCCCAAAAACACTTCCATGAATAAAGAATGGTATCAAAACGTCCTGCAAGAGCAACTTTTCCTAATAATCCTAGAGCAATTTGGTGATGATCCGTGCATTTTCCAGCATGACGGAGCACTGTGTCACAAGTGATAATGAAGTGGCTCGGAGATCATTACATTGAAATTTTGGATCCGTGGCCAGGCAATGTTTTTGCCAATAAATGCCTTTCAAACTTATGAAATACTAATCATTGTATACCATAGAAAAAATAATCTACAAATACTGAAGCATTAAACTTTGCAAAACCCAAATTTTATGTTACTGCCAATACTTTTGGCCACGGCTGTACAGCATTTTAGCAAATGTATGCAGCATATGTGAAGAAAATACACATACTGTGTATGCTATACATACTGGATATTGTATGCATACTTCATAAAAAGTGTAATACGGAAGTATGCAGTTCTTCCAGTTTTCATCAGAAAAGTCTACTCTGATTGGTTCATTATGAATCATTATGTCTATGAAGAGTCCTCATAATGATAGTTGTACCAACACGTGTTTGTGTGTGTGTGTGTGTGTGTGTGTGTGTGTGTGTGTGTGTGTGTGTGTGTGTGTGTGTGTGCGTGTGTGTGTCAGATCACATCTTTATGGGGCCTTTAATTAGATTTCATCCTCTAAAACATGCACACAAAATCTACTCATCTTTAGAGATCAGCAGCACAGATTTCTCACAGCTTAAATATTCTTCATGTTATTTCATGCCAGTAACAGTAGGAGAATTCATTGCTGAACGTTTCGGCACTTAGTCAAATTTAACAAGTAGATTTTAATGTTTATAGGGTCACGGAACGACAGGCAGGGTGTGTGTTTTTAGACCCATGAGCATTATAGCTACTGACCTGAGCGGAGACGTAAGTGAGTTGACGAGTGTTACAGCAGACACTCCTCAATCCTCACACAAACACACACATACACACACACACACACACACACGTTGGTGCAGCTATTATTATGAGGACTCTCCATAGCCATAATGATTTTTATACTGAATGAACTATAGATTCTATCGCCTAACACTACCCCTAAACCTAACCCTCATAAAAAACGTTTTGCATTTTTAAAGAAAAAACAAACAAACATTGTTTAGTATGTTTTTAAAGCCGTTTGAATTACAGGGACACAAGGGGGGTTCTCATAAACCACATTTATAGCATAATATAAAAATATCTCATGGGGGAGCATGCCCCCGGACCCAGCTAGATAAGGTTTATTAGGCAGATTAAAAGTCTGCAACCCGACCCATTGTTTAAACACTTGCTGGACAAATGTCTTTGACATTTGCACCACGTCTCACTTTTTCTTCAGCGACGTGCAGGACAGTCACTGTTGCCAATTTAAAAAGAACTTCACATTTTCTTAAGCGCATGTTGAGACACCTGCGCTGTTTCATTCTTTGGGCTGCGTCTAGATTGTTTTAGTGCAGTTGACACAAATATTCAACATTCTAAACAAGTTCAGGCTGCATAGAGGGGACTGTTGAAGTGTTTCATTTTATTTATTATATTTGTTGAATATTAATTTTCAGTAAATAAACTTTAAGTCAATGTTTTTCCCCTTTTGCTCTGGTACTAAGGGTCTGCCATGCCTTGTTAAAACTGTGTATGTTTACTATTTCAGTACTGTTAAGAATGTTGCCTATATGCTTACACAATGTTAGTACTCTGATCATTATGAGGACTCTGCATTGACATAATTATTATATACTGTACAAACTATAGATCCTATCCCCTAACGCTACCCCTAAATCTAACCCACACAAAAACGTTCTGCATTTTATAGTATAATACCCTCGTAATTACTAGTGTGTAACCTTAAAAAAGTCCTTGTAAACCACTTAAACCAGCCCCCTCCCCTCACACACACACACACACTTTGCTCTCACCACTAGGGGGCAAAGTAACGTCACTTTGACCACCTGAAATCTTATCACAGTTTGTTTTTTTCACAGTCAGAGAAATTACTCATTCATATAATCATAATTCAATTAATAATCACATTTAGAATTATATTTTTAAGTCTTATGAAAAAAGATCAGCACTAAAACATGTAGAACACAACACAAAAATACACAGTGCCATCTTATCTGAATTCACTCTGTACATGTCTGTACATGTCAACTTTATCTTGCACCCATATGATGTAAAATATATGATTTATATTTGTATATATGTTTTTTTTTTTCTTTTTTAAATGGTTATTGTGCTAAAACAATCAGTTTACTGTAGAAAAAAGAAAAATACGATTTGGATCTGGTAGATGAAACACACACACACACACACACACACACAAGAAAATTTGAGAAACTCTGATTCTTACTGTCACATGATTGGCATGATCAATCACTGCCAATCAATCACAATCACATGATCAATCACTGAGCTCTCATAGGGCTACACAAAAAGCAAGAAGCACAGCACTAAACTTAAAAAAATGACACCAGTCAGAAAAACATTGTTTGTTTTATTTATCTGACAGTTTATTTTATATAATTTTAAATTTTTAACAGATTTGTTTTTTTTTGTTTTTTTTTACAAAAATATAAAATGTTCAGCAGCTTTAGCTTCAGACTTAAGATCTCGCTGTAAAAGGTTGAGTAACTGTACTGCATAACAATACTGAGAAAATGGCTGAATCTGCAGTGTTTGTTTGTGAATGTGTGTGAGTGTGTGCATCTGTGTGTGTTTGTTGTGATGGTTATAATGTGCGCTGCTGAGATTGTGACATCATTACTCCGGAGTCTCACTATTCACATAAATGGCCTGTGTTTAGTAATTTTTTCAAATCAGTTTTACCAGGGATGAACTGCTGAACATTCGACAGCACATACCAGACAATCTTTTCCCTGTTCTGGGCTATTCAGAAGTTTTGCTTGACATTTTATGTTTTACAGTAGATTTTACTGTATCACACCCCACACCCGCTCTGACCTTCACACATCTATCAACACCTCATACAACCATTCCTCCCCCTCCTGCTTCTCAACCTGCACTTAAGATCTGTGAAGATGTTTGCCGGGTCTTCCAGAAACAAAAGACAAGGAAAGCAAAGGACCCAGACAGTGTTTCCCCCACTTGTCTAAAATCCTGTGCTGACCAGCTGGTCCCATCTTCATACAGATCTTCAATAGATCACTGGAGCAGTGTGAAGTTACCTACTGCTTAAATCACTCCACCATATCCCTGTCCCAAAGAAACCCCAAATTACAGGACTTAATGACTAAAGACCCCGTCGACTCTGACATCTGTGGTCATTTAAGTAATTTGAGATACTGGTGTTGGCCCACCTGAAGGACATCACTGGACACTTTCTGGATCCCCTTCAATTTGCTTATCAAGTAAACAGGTCTGTGGATGATGCAGTCAACATGGGATTGCATCATATCCTACACTATCTGGACAGACCATGGACATGCGAGGATCATTTTTGTGGACTTCAGTTTGGCTTTCAACAACAGCTTATCATCTCAGCTATTTTCTGGACGAAATTAAACCAACTCTCTGTTCCCACATCTCTCTGTCAGTGGATCACCAGCCTGACCGATATGGGATTTTTGAGACCGATATGATACCGATTTTAGAGGGGGAAAATTCACAGATTACCGAAATGGTGGAGCTAATTTGTGAGCTGCAATGTAAACAGATTTTTTTTCTATGTGGATTGTGCACCGATTTTCCACTGATATGACTATGCAAAGGTATTCAGAAGGCTTCTTTCTTATACAAATATTTTTATCAAATAATATTTGACAGTATTATTATACATTGTTAAAATAAAGAATAAATTCAAATAAAATAAGTAGCTAGATAAACATCAGGGGTCGTTGCACCAGCTATAAGTATGTTACAAGTAAAAATGTATGCACTACTAAATATTTGAGCATTGCACTATTACATTTATGTAGGACGTATAAACTAAATATTTACAGAAGCCTCTGACCAGAAGTGATGACTCATGACATCAATGAGCTCGTGTTTTGGTTGACAGGCTTCATTCCTTTCGACATATATGATGGTGTTGGCATTTAGACTCGTTTACATTTACGAGAGAGAGAAAAAAACGTACTTTTAAGTGGCTCTTCAGTATGAAACCAATCTAACGGTGCAGTTATTAATGTGTCAATTTCACATTCAACACATTCAAAATATATATAGGATATTAAAATGAATAAATGTATATTTTGCAAGCCTGTTGAATTAGTGTTTATTTATCACCCCTTAATTATTTTAGATAAAGCTCCTATAAATTACACAGGGCAAATATACTATTTATTAAATCTACTTTTATTTCCTATCCTATTTTAATGTCTGGAAAACCAGACTTTTAAATATTACATTTGCAACGACTGGAATTGTTCAGTTGAAGGTGGCACCAAACAGTGACTATTGAACAAAACAGTTTGTGCAAACATGTTTACGTGGTGACAAGTTATGAAAGTAGCTACATGTTTAGCTAGTTAATTATAAGTTTGTTGCTACAGAGTGCAAAAGATGGACTTTATTTACTTTCCAGCTTTGTGTCTCACCAACTAGGTAATAACATAGCATGAAATCAACACTCAGTAGACACAATCCACCACCGCACCATTGTCTGCCGAGCTGCTGAAAGATGCTCTGACGTTTACCTTTCAATCTTACATTACTGACTTCACTGACAAACTATAGCTGGCTAACATAACAAACAGATGTGGTAGTGACATGGCTGACAGGGACATGGTTAACATTATATTAGTTATTTAAAATTATGGGGTTATTGTTGATTAATTTTCCAGTATGTATTTCACAAAATAGTTAGCAATTTGCTGAGAAGACACTGCTTATCTCCGCCCTGTCTGCAGAGCCAATGTCAGCTCAGAGTCAGCTCTGAAACCAATGTCGGATCACACTCTGCTGGACAAACCATGTTATGACATCAATTCTAAAGCATTGTTTTCTGCATTATATGTTCTGAAAAAAGTTTTCAAACTATGCATATCGGTAAACATATATGCCGATATCGGTGAAAGGCTAATATCGGTAGATATATCGGTCAGGCACTAATCAGCACCATGTGTGCTCTCCCCACTTCTCTTCTCCTTGTCAACAAATAACTGCACTCCTAATGACCCCCCCTGTCAGATGACACTACTGTTATCGGCTTCATCCAGGATGATGATGAGTCTGCATACAGCAGGGAGGTTGAACAGTTGGCTGTCTGGTGCAGTCAAAACAACCTGGGGCTGAACACGCTCAAAATAGTGGAGATGATAGTGGACTTTAGGAGGAACACCCCAACACTGACCCAGCTCAGCATTTTGAGCAGCACTGTGGCAGCAGTGGAGTAATTCAGGTTCCTTGGCTCTACCATCTCACAGGACCTGAAGTGGCAGACCCACATTGACTCCATTGTGAAAAAGGCGCTGCAGAGGTTGTACTTCCTTTGCCAGTTGAGGAAGTTCAACCTGCCACAGGCGCTGCTGATACAGTTGTACTCAGTGTAATTGTTGGTGACTTCAACATTCACATAGATAATGAAAATGATACATTGGGATTAGCATTTATCGATATTCTCAACTCTCTTGGAGTCAGACAAAATGTAACAGGACCAACTCATCACCATAATCATACGCTAGATTTAATTCTTTCATATGGAGTTGATGTTGATAATATAGAAATTCTGCAGCAGAGCGATGACATCTCGGATCATTACCTCATCTCTTGCATGCTGCAATCAGCTAATGTTACTCAATCTACACCACGCTATCGTTCAGGTAGAACTATTCTTTTGACCACTAAAGACAGCTTCACTAATACTCTTCCAGATCTATCTCATATACTCAATAAACCCCAAAGCCCAGAAGAACTTGATGAAATAACAAAAAATTTAAATGCAGTCTTCTCTAGCACCCTTGATGTTGTCGCCCCACTTCGATTAATGAAAATTAAAGAAATAAGCCCTGCACCATGGTACAATGATCACACTCATGCTCTCAAGAGAGCAGCTCGGAAAATGGAGCGCATGTGGAAAAATACAAAATTAGAAGTATTTCAGGGTGCATGGAAGGATAGTGTCTGTAGCTACAAACACGCACTCAAAGCTGCCAGGTCAGCATGTTTTAGTAAACTCATAGAAAATAACCACAACAATCCTAGATGTTTATTCAGTAATGTGGCTAAATTGGTTAGGAATAAAGCCTCAACCGAACCAGATATTATGTCACAGCTCAAGAGTAATGACTTCATGAATTTCTTCACAGATAAAATTGAAATAATCAGAAATAAAATTGGAATTATGCAATCATCTGTCATAGCACCTCAGAAAACAGTGTCGAATAATTTCCCTCATGTGCAACTTCAATCCTTCGCTATCATAGCTAACAAAGAGCTAACAAAACTTATCGAAACATCAAAAGCCACAACTTGTTTGTTAGATCCTATACCAACTAAGCTCTTAAAAGAGGTATCTCCTGTAATTTCAGAACAACTTCTTAATATCATTAACTCCTCGCTATGCTTAGGACATGTCCTAAGAAACTTTAAAATGGCAATTATCAAACCGCTAATTAAGAAGCCACAACTTAATCCTGGAGAACTTGCTAATTATAGACTGATTTCAAATCTCCCGTTTATGTCAAAAATACTAGAAAAGGTAGTATCCTCCCAAATATGTCCATTTCTACAGAGAAATAGTATATATGAAGAATTTCAATCAGGATTTAGGCCTCATCACAGTACAGAGACTGCACTTATCAGAGTTACAAATGACTTGCTCTTATCATCTGATCGCGGCTGCATTTCTCTTCTAGTGCTTTTAGATATTAGTGCTGCATTCGACACGATAGATCACGACATTCTCTTGAATAGGCTAGAGAATTATGTTGGAATTTGTGGAGTGGCATTAGCATTAGGGCTGTGCAATTAATCGCAATCGCAAAACAATCGCGATTTGAGCACATGCGATTTCTAAACCGCATAAGGCTGCGATTTTATTAATTAATTTATATTTACATTCTTGTGCGCAAGATGTTAACCAATCAGAGCCCACTCAGCGCACCGCTCAAATTACGACTGAGCTGAGCGGGAGAAGTTGCAGAATAGGCGAGCGGGAGAAAAGAATGTAAAATATGGATGTGGGTCAGAATGATTTGGTGCCAAAGAGAAATTCAACATCAATCGTTTGGGAGTATTTTGGATTCAGGAGAGAGGATGTGTCACAGAGCAAGGTAATTTGCAAGACCTGTGAAACGATTATTGCGACGAAACGGGGCAATACTACAAACCTGTTTCAACACTTAAAACAGCGCCATAAAAAGCTCTATGATCAATGCATGTCGACAAAGTCCAGCGAAACTGACAAAAGCACACCTCAAAGCCAGCCAACTGAACAAGTATCCATCGTTCAAGCATTTGCAAGCGTCACGCCTTATGAGAAAGGATCAAAACGGCACAAAGAAATCACAGACGCAATCACAAATCATATATGCAAAGACATGGTGCCTGCGTACATCGTCAGTAAAGACGGCTTCCGAAGACTAATTCAAACACTGGACAAAAGATACCAGCTGCCTTCTCCTACTCATTTCACACGGGTTGCTATTCCCGAAATGTATGAGAAATGTAAGGTGGGCGTTGAATACGAGCTTAAAAAGGTGAAATTATACGCCACGACCACAGATATGTGGTCCAGCAGAACGATGGAGCCGTATATGAGTTTAACGGTCCATTATATCAATGACAACTATGAAATAAAAAGTCGATGCTTGCAAACAGCATACTTTCCAGAAAATCACACTGGAGAAAATATCTCTCACGGTTTAAAAGAAGCTTTAGCATCATGGGGACTTTGTGAAGATCAACAAGTGTCTATTACCACAGACAATGGATCTAATATAGTGAAGGCTGTCACTTTGAACAACTGGACACGATTGCAGTGCTTCAGACACAGACTACATTTGGCAATTGGTAAGTTAGAGTTTATTGTACATTATATATTTATAGTTTACATATTAAGAATATTACTTTGTAGGGCATATTTTTTATTAAGAAACAAATTGTGCAAAGATGTTTAATATAAAAACGTATTATAATGTTATGTACTTTAGTATTTTTAACTTGACAATAGTTGGGAAAACTTTACAATAAGGTGATATTTGTTAACAGTAGTAATTAAATACATTAGCTAACAATGAACAATTTAGTTTTTCAGCATTTATTAATTATTGTTAATGTTAGTTCGTGTCAATAGTATGTAACAACTAATACAGCATTTATTAATGTTAGTTCATGTTCATTTTAGCATACTAATACATTAAATACAAAATCACACTAGTTATTCATGTTAGTTCATGGTGCATTAACTAATGTTAACAGTGACAACGTTTGATTTTAATAATGTATTAGTAAATCCTAAAATTAACATGAATTAACATTAATAAATGCTGTATTAGTATTGTTCATTGTTAGTTCATTTTAGCTAATGCGTTAAAGGTGCAGTGTGTGATTTTTAGCGGCATCTATCTAGTGGTGAGATTTGCGAATTGCAAACAGAAAGCCACTTACGGCCTATCCCTCCCTTCTCAAAATTTAAGGAGAAGCTACGGTGGCCGACATAACCAGCAGCACATATCTCCCCACATAGCAAACTCTGTAGCGCTGTGTGTTCGCTGTCGGCTACGGTAGAAACATAACGTCACAATATGTCGACCTTCATTTAAGGGGGTGCCCGCGCTTATGTAGATATAAATGACTCATTCTAAGGTAATAAAAACATAACGGTTCATTAAGTAAGGTACTTACTTACACCACTGAAAACATAGTTATGGATCTTATATTGCATTTCTGTCAATTTATCCTCAGAAATAATACACATTGCACCTTTAACTAATTGTTGACAAATAGCACCTTATTGTAAAGTATTACCCAATAGTTATATTTAAATGCATGCAATACTTACAATATTACACATTTTCATCATGTTTTGCAATTATTTCTTTTTAGAAAATGCAATCAAGGATGAACCTCGCATTTCCGAGCCAACGGCTTGTGCAAAAAGATTGTGGGACATTTTTCCCACAGTTGGAAAAAAAGATGATGTTAGCCGAAGCCCAGGAAGAACTTCAGCTTCCCCAACATGCCCTCATAACATCATGCCCGACAAGATGGGGCTCAATGCAACAAATGATAGACAGGGTTTTGGAGCAACAGAAGGCATTGTCTCAGGTCCTTTCAGCTGACCGTAAAACAAGACACCTAGTACCACAATGGCAAGACACAGATGTTCTAGAATCTGTAAGTAAGGCACTGGGTCCACTTCAGGAGTTCACGGATGCCCTTTCCATTGAAAACTACATCAGTGTATCCTACGTTAAACCAGTTCTTCATCTGTTGAACACCAAGATACTTGCAGTGAAGGATGAAGATACTGACCTGACAAAGACTATAAAATCAAAAATTCTTAACTACATCAACAAACATTATGAGGATGAAACTACCCAAGAGCTTCTGGACATAGCAACATTTTTGGATCCAAGATTCAAAACCAGCTACACTGATGAGGATAAACTTCCAAACATTAAGGCCAGGGTCATGTCTGATATGGATACGAGTTCCCACAAGGTGAGTTAATTTATGTAAACTGGATGAAACTGTCATCTGTTAAGATAAACACTCTTTTTATGACTTTATAATATTTACCTGTAATATTATTTCTGCTCTGTATGTCAAGGATACATCTGAATCTGGGAGTAGCACAAGCAGAGAGAATCATGACATCGATCTACCTCCACCAGGCAAAAAAGCAAGGAAGTCCTTAGGAAGCTTCTTTAAAACGACATCAGCCATGCCAGCAGCTCTGCAACTTGAAGAAGCCATAGCCTCTGAGCTAAATAGCTACCTGCTTTCTCCATCCATTGACAGTGAGGAAGATCCTCTGAAATGGTGGAGACTCCATCAGATAAATTTCCCAAGAATGAGCAGGGTTGCACAAAAGTATCTTTGTATTCCTGCCACCAGCTCACCTTCAGAGAGAGTGTTTAGTACTGGGGGAAATGTGGTGACATGTCACCGTTCATGCTTAAAACCAGAAATGGTGGACATGCTGGTTTTCCTTGCAAAAAACCTTTAAGAGGTTTTGGTTTTGAATTCTGTTAGTTTTTATTTATTGTTATGACAGGAGTTTAGGTTAGTTCATCTTAATTGTCTGTTGTCTGACACAATTTATGACAATTTTGTTTATCAAGCAGTTAATACTACTGTACACAGTATGTTTTTTCATTGTGAAATGTGTGCACTGAAAAATATTTTATTTAACTTTATTTTTATGACTGGAATTTAGGTTAGTTAACATTAATTTATTTTGTTGTCTGTTTTAAATATTACAGTTTTGTTTATCAAACTGTTAATACTAATGTTATTTCATTGTGAAATGTTTTGTTATGCACTTCTTGTGCACTGAATACATTTAGAATGTAGCATGTTTGAAAAAGCAAAAACAATTGCCAAAATCGCAAATAAAATCGCAATTGCAATATTCATAAAAAAATCGCAATGTGATTATTTTGTTCATATTGCACAGCCTAATTAGCATGGTTTAGGTCATATTTTGCAGACCGCTACCACTTTGTCTATGTAAATGAGGAATTGTCAAACCAAACAAAAGTAAAATATGGAGTGCCACAGGGATCAGTTTTAGGGCCTCTGCTTTTCTCCATGTATATGCTTCCCCTGGGAGATATTATCAGGAATCGTGGAATAAGTTTCCACTGCTATGCTGACGATACACAACTTTATATTTCTTCAAAACCTGATGAGATTTCACAATTCTCAAAATTAGCAGAGTGTATTAATGAAATAAAAGATTGGATGGCCAGAAATGTCCTTCTACTCAATTCTGACAAAACAGAGGTTCTAATTATTGGACCAAAATACCGTATTGATTTTGAAAATCTGTAAACTACGTACAAAGCTTTGAATGGTCTAGCTCCGCAGTACTTAAGTGATCTTCTACCACGCTATATTCCAACACGTTCATTAAGATCGTAAGATGGCCTATTAATAGTTCCTAGAATATCAAAATCCACTTAAGGAGGAAGATCCTTTTCATATTTGGCTCCTAAACTATGGAATAGTCTCCCAAACACTGTTCGAGATGCAGACACACTCTCTCAGTTTAAGTCTAGACTAAAGACTCATCTATTTAGCCAGGCATACACCTAATTTATCCTCCAACCCACAATTAGGCTGCTTTAGTTGGGTCTGCCGGAACCAGAAACCAGAAACATTGAGCATGATCTCTAACTCTGCAATAAATTAAATGGCATCTATGCTTACATCTTTTTATTTGTTTCCCTGTCTCAACCTCGGGACTCCTATCCTGAGGTCACCAGAACCGGCTGGATCCAGCACCATTCCTGCTTCATGTTGGACTCCACTGCTACATGTCGCAGAATGATGATGACTAAATGCAGCCGGTGCTAGCCAAACATCACTTCAATCTATTATGACGGACTTCAGATGATGAAATGATGCCAACTCCAACCTGCATCACCTCGGTCTATTTATGGACTACGATCTTGAAATGAAATGCTTAGACTAACTATCGCCAACAAAAGCCTTCATCAGCCAATTAACAAGGACAATTACATCTATGTGAACTTCTGCAATTAATCAAGATGGACTTCAAAGACTTTGGTCATTAATCTTACAGTTCAAACACAATCGATGTTTAATCACTGACCCTTAACACTTACTTAGTTTAATAATTTTAAACCATGATTTTACCTATACATAATTAATATTTACATTACATTCATAATGTTGATTCATAATGGGAACTGGCCCCCACAGTGAGTCTGGTTTCTCCCAAGGTTATTTTTCTCCATTAATCTACATCTTATGGAGTTTTGTGTTCCTTGCCACAGTCGCCTACAGCTTGCTCACTGGGGTTATTAATACAATTATCATTTAATTATTTTTAAACCCTATTAAAAATCGTATTTTATCTAAATTACACAATGATGATTTATCGACTTTATAGACATTAAAGTTTTATCGTCTGTTAATGCTGATATTCTGTAAAGCTGCTTTGAAACAATGTGTGTTGTGAAAGGTGCTATACAAATAAAATTGACTTGACTTGACTTGACTTGTACTCAGCAGTCATTGAGTCTGTCCTCTGCACTTCAATAACTGTCAGGTTTGGTTCAGCTACAAAATCGGACATCAGAAGACTATAAAGTACAGTCCGGATTGCTGAGTAGATTATTGGTTTCCCACTGTCCTCCCTTCAAGAACTGTACACTTCCAGAGTGAGTAAAGGGCTTGTAAAATCACTCTGAACCCCACTCATACAGGCCACTACCTTTTTTAACTGTTGCCTTCTGGATGCTACAGTGCACCAGAACCGTCAGGCACAAGAACAGCTTTTTCCCTTCAGGCTATCCATCTCATGAACAGTTAAAACTGCCCCATTGAGCAATAATTAATGTGCAATACACAGCTTAGTCTATTTATATTTATCCAACATATCAGTGGTGCCTTCAGCTGTATGGCCATACATACTGTGCGTACCATGAGTGCTCTGACTGACCTGAGAAATATTTAATCTCAGAATATTTCAACAATCATGAAATGTGTCCTGTATTTCTGTTGGCTGTTTAAAAGATGAACAATTCTTTGAACAAATTAACAATTCTTTTGAGTTGGTTCTTTTCAGTGAATTGAACAAACAAGCTCACAAAATGGTCTGAATTGATTCGAGATTCAGAACAATTCGTTCAGAGCACTCTCTCACTGAATCATTTGGAGCGGTTTCTCACATAGTAAAACAGTATCGGGATATTTATGAATACAGAGAACAAACAGCGTTGGATACAGTGGCAATTTACCTAGAATCAACTGAAACAAAAGTCTTTTTGAGAGGTAATTGAAAAGAAACTTCAGCTAGTGATGTGTCATGTGAACAAGGGGCTGTTCAAACTAAATGTGTTTTTGATATCATCTCCATTGTTTTTCAATTGTTTTTCAATCGTTTTTCATATAAACATTTGCTATATGGATGTCTTTTGACAACTGCATCACGTTTCACTGTGTTTTTAGCATCTCTCACAGGGTCGATGCAATTTTAGATGCTGTGTCAAGTTTAAAAGAACTTCTTCAACTGATAAAAACAGAGACACTTGTGTTCTGCTCCATTCGTTGTGGTGCAATTCGCTTTTTTAGCGCGAAAACGCATCTGTCTGAACGGTTACTGGCTAAGAAATGCTTCGTAGTTAGTTACATGAATGCTACTTATACTTGAGAAAAAAAAAATGTTTATCTCAAAGTCACCAGAATTGAATGCTTTTTATTATTTTTAGCACACACAAAATTTCACAGGGGAGCATGCCCCCGGACCCCCCAGATATAAGGTTTATTGGGCAGATTTTTGTGCATATCCTCAGATTAAATCCTGCAGGCACCCCTGCAACATATCCTGCCTCCGCTGCCATTACATCCCTTGCACTATAACAAATTTGTATTTGTAAATTTTTGGTCTTATTGTGTATTTCTACATACTTATATTTTCTATTCTCTTTTCATTTGTATTCTATTTTAATATTATCTCTGTATTGTTGTTGTATTGTTTGTGAACTGTAAGCTTCTGTCACCAAGACAAATACCTTGTGCCTTGACAATAAAGCCCATTCTGATTCTGATCAATCTTACCCGCTCATACACACACTCACTCTCTTTCACACTCCTGAGGTGAAATAATTTTTCATCTCTGGGTTCAGTAGGGGGTCAAACACACACACACACACACACATGCAGAGTCTTCTCTAATATGAGACTTCAGGAGCCAGACCCAGAAATTTTGTAAACATACATTGTCAAATGCAGAAATGTAGTACTTCCTAGAATGTGGAAAACATATATAGTTTCTACCAAGTAAAATATGGAGTGGAAAACTGTCGAATTTGATAAGACACACAGCCGATACAATGTCGACAACAACATGTGAGAAGAGTTTTCTCCTCCCTTTAAGCGTTAAATGGTCTATTTATTTATTTTGATGAACTGTACACAATTATATGGCATTTAGCATAACTTGTTTCCTGATGTCCGTAACTCTTTCAGATTTTATACTTACTGTTCCCTTTGTTAAGGGTTTATAAAGGGGTACATTGATGACTAATAAGTATTTTATAAAGGGGTGCATTGATGACTAATAAGTCTTTTATAAAGGGGTGCATTGATGACTAATTAGTCTTTTATAAAGGGGTGCATTGATGACTAATTAGTCTTTTATAAAGGGGTGCATTGATGACTAATAAGTATTTTATAAAGGGGTGCATTGATGATTAATAAGTCTTACAGAATTACTGATATGCAATTATAACAACATGAATGAAATAGTGCCAAGTATTATATTTGTCATGTACTGTATATAATATATATAATAAATGCTTAATAAATACACTTACGCATAGTTTTATTCATCAGAAATATAAAATCTATTATTTAAAAAGTGCTGGGCCTGGGTAACTCAGCGAGTATTAATCCTGACTGCCACCCCTGGAGTCGCAAGTTTGAATCCAGGGTGTGCTGAGTGACTCCAGCCTGGTCTCCTAAGCAACTAAATTGACCCGGTTGCTAGGGAGGGTAAAGTCACATGGGGCAACCTCTTCATGGTTGCTATAATGTGCGGTTCTCACTCTCATTGGGACGCATGGTGATTTGTGTGTGAATGCCACGGAGAATAGCTTGGTCCTCCACACACGCTAGGTCTCCATGGAAATGCGCTCAACAAGCCACGTGATAAGATGTGTGGATTGCCAGTGTCAGATGTGGAGGCAACTGAGATTAGTCCTCAGCCACCCGGATTGAGGTGTGTCACTACACCACCATGAGGACTTAGAGTGCATTGGGAATTGGGCATTCCAAATTGGGGAGAAAAGAAAATAAATGTTATAAAAAATTAAATAGTTTCAAATATGCTATAAATGCTTAATAAATACATGAATGCATAGTTTTATTAATCAAAAACATAAAATCTGTAAGATTCTAATGTTGGCAACTTATTCTGACTTATTTAACTTATTTCTTGATGTGTCCAATTTGCATTGAGGTAGCATACATTTTCATAGGTCATTAATGTTTTATAACATGTGAGGAAAAATGGCTCACTATTTGGCCAGAATTGAAAAGTCACATTTTAAGAATGTTGTTATAACCAGATATGAAGATTTTATAATGAATTTGTGAATGCCTTATTATTTATTAATGAACCCTTTTATGAACCCTTAACAGTGGTAACATTAATTTAAAGTGTTACTATAAAGGGATTAATGGAAAGGAGGAGGCGAGAACCGGCTTGACAATATAAATAATAGTTTAATAAGGAACTTAAACAAAAAGACAAACTCACAAAGGTGTCCGACAGCTGCCTCTCTGTTCCAATGCAGTCAAGTCTGCCTTTATCCCTCTCTGAGGTTTAATTAGCCTGATTAGGGGCCACGTGTGTGGAATCATGACCCTGCCCTGCCCTTTGCCCTCACATTCCTCCCTCATTCTCTCAGGCTGGGGAGCCCCCGGCATGACGTACTTTCCCTGGGGAGGAGAGTGCCTTCTGCCCCATCTGCTGGCAGGTCATCCCCGTCTACCTGTATGAGGGAGGGGACAAGGGGAGGGAAACCAAACAAATTGTGGCACCTACATAATGGCGATGGTGCCAAATTAATAAAATCATTTAAAAAAAGAGAGTGAATGGCCAACACGGAGTGGCAGTGGGAGAAAGAGAGGAGAAAGAGAGAGAGAGAAAAAAAACACTTACGCCGTAGCTTGGTAATCGGACACTCTTCCAACCTCCAACGGACGACAGCCGTGCCTCCCCGAACAGATCGGAGACTGTCTTCTGGCCCCTGGTGGACGGAATGCCCTGCCGCATTCTCAGGAAACAGAAGGTGTCTCCCCAGCATCTGGCAGTTGTTTTTCCTTCTACAGGCGGTCAGCCAGGAGCCCCTCCCCGCTCACAGTCTCATACCCCGCCAAGTTGCAGTGGCTGTTAGGGGTCTCTTCCACCTGTGAGTGGGGAGGGGCTCCTGGCTGACCGCCACTCCAGGCAGTCGGTTAGGACCTCTACTCCCTTCGCGGTCAGCGGCCGTTCGTCCGCTCTCAGGCGGCCGCGCTCCTCCTAATTCCGAGTGGTGGCCGCGGCTGCTCCATTGGGTTGGATGTAGTGGCGAGGACTCTACTACTGCACATCCCTTCTCCTTCCCGGATTTCGGCACCAGTGTAAAGGGATTAATGGAAAGGAGGAGGTGAGAACCTGCTTGACAATATAAATAATAGTTTAATAAGGAACTTAAAAAGACTAACACAAAGGTGTTGGATAGCTGCACAAAATCTCTTTCTCTGTCCTACTGCAGTCTCCAGTCAGCCTTTATCCCTCTCTGAGGCTTGATTAGCCTGATTAGGGGCCGGGTGTGTAGCATCACAACCTGGCTCCGCCCTCTACCCTGTCACAGTTACTAATTTATTTAAAACAATGTTTTGCACTGTATGGAGGCTGTACAATAGTATTGTCAGTCAACAGTTGAGCTCTTAGCTGTCACGTGAGTCTTTAAAAAAGCAGAAAATGGAGAAATGGCCTGTTAACAGGGTTGTATGTGGTTAATTTAGCTGACTGTCAGAAGATACTGTGGTTGCCGGAGAGGTCAGTCTCTCCTCTAGAGCTCTCTGTGCTCCTCTGATCTCACTCTACTCTGGAGGACATAAGGGCTGTCCCATGGCCCTGTCGTATCTGCGAGTGTGTCATTCAGTGGTAGGTGTGTGTGAAGGGATCATTAGCTTGGTGGCAGATAGCTGTCGTGTGTCCTGATCTACACTGTAACCTGTCCACATTATTAACACACAGCAATCATTAACGCTCACATTAAAACACACACTGGGGGGTTGACATGTAATGTACTGTACTGTACACTTTGCTTTTTGGCCTCACAATCTATTAGAAATAAAAAAGGTTGAACGTTCTCTGCTGAAATCAGTCTGTGCTCACTGTAATTCTAGCCACTGCTGCCAGTGGCCGAAGCTGGAAGTGTTGTTAAACATTAAACTGTGAGCTCCAGTTTCTGGGTAAAATGTTCATAAAGTGGCGCCAAAAGCAAAGTAATAAAGTTAATTGGAATGTACATAAGCTCTGACCCAAATCCCAACCCTAAACCTAACCTTCAGTGGAGTAAAATGTTATGATAGAGCAATAATGTTCCCTCCCGATGGCGTTCACCATAGTTTATGTGAACGCAATTACTTTCTGGTCTCTACGAATCATTGTCTCTGAGGCTGCTCGAAAAAATGTGCTTGAATTGATAAAAAAAACATTGGATGGAGATGGCACTTGTCAGTAATTCAGCAGAATGGGTCGATTTCAGGGTCCATGGACATTCAGAAGCAACATGTCGAGTTCCTGTATAATCATGTTGGTGCTAGCCACCATTCAAAATTAAAAGGGTTAATCGTTTTTTAGCCCAGCGTGACCTTACATTAAGGTTAGGGTGCTTTTAGTAGTGAGATGGGCTTTAAAATATAAGAAGTTTTAATATAAAATGCATTTTCAGATTTTCATAAAAAGTAATCAGAATATGCATAATGGAATTTAGAGATTTGTGAAGTATTACAACATGTGGGTTAGCACATAAAAAGCTTAATAAAAAAGATTTCACTGCATGTTATCACATGAGAAAACTGCATGGTGACATATGCTTTCCCTTCCTTCAGTCATAAATTTGTAAAAATAAAGCAATAAAAACTTGAAAACTTGTATCTTTTACACAAATACATTAAATTGTAAAACCAACAACTATAAAAGTGTTCTTCAAAATTTGCATGATGGATGGCAGAAATTTTAACTATTGCAGCAGTGTGGCAGACAGACTGGCATTACATTTCACAGGAGATCAGGGGGATATCATGTAATTAAACAGGAAATAAAATAGAACACTTCTTTTTGTGCAACCCATGTGAACTGTTTAAGAGAAATATTGTCTTAAGAATAAATTAATTGGTTATTTTATTATTGCAGTGCATTTAAAAATAGCCGCTGTTAAATTATGATTTTGTTGGCTCCCCTTTCTGTTATAATTTCTTTTTATGTGACGTTGAACAGTGTGCGAGTTCATTTAATGCACTTTGCAAAGTTTAGATCTGTATTTCCTTCAGGAATTCAGCCTATGCCCTGTAATTTATCCATATTTAGCAAGTAGTTGAACGCTAATTTCAGACCTTGTGCACTGGAAGCACATGATTAGCCAAGTCTATGTCTTTATATGTGTGAGCTGTGTGTGTGTGTGTGTGTGTGTGTGTGTGTGTGTGTGTGTGTGTGTGTGTGTGTGAGCGTGTATTTATCACTTTGTGGGGACCAAATGTCCCCATAAGGATAGTAAAACCCGAAATTTTTGACCTTGTGGGGACATTTTGTCGGTCCCCATGAGGAAAACAGCTTATAAATCATACTAAATTATGTTTTTTGAAAATGTAGAAAGTTTTCTGTGAGGGTTAGGTTTAGGGGTAGGGTTAGGTTTAGGGGATAGAATATAAAGTTTGTTCAGTATAAAAACCATTATGTCTATGGAAAGTCCCCATAAAACATGGAAACCAAACATGTGTGTGTGTGTGTGTGTGTGTGTGTGTGTGTGTGTGTTCTAAATTTCCTGTGTATACTGGGAGTACTTTTATTTTGCTTCGTTTATATTGTATGGTGCTAATTGACGGCAGTTTCCGTCATTCCGGTATTCACTTTTTTGTCTTTCACTTTGTTTGCTCTGGTATTTCCTCAGGTATAAATATATGTGAATGAATGTAAGTTTATTATTTACAAAGTATAAGTTTATACTCTGTTATAAGTGATGTATGCTTTGTTTATTATTGTAATTGAACACTCAGAATGCGTCATTGAAGTTTATACTGTGATTAATGATGTAATGTGCATGTTACATGTGGTGATTTGCACATATTTGACATTATTAACCCTTTAATTGCCATTATAGTGCACATGTATTGCGTGTATTATAAGGAATTATTTATGTTTGAGGATATAAGACTTTATTCTGTTTATCTCAGATGAAACCACATTTATCACCACATTGCTTAATTCATAACTGCATTTAATCCATGACTGGGATATATTTCAAGCATCCTTGTAATACTCACCTTTAGTGGCATATTTAAACCTCATCTGTGCTAAATATCTCCTCTGTGCACCACTCAAAGACTGCGTGATGACATTGATGAGTAAGGAACGTTCAATTGCTATACACTGGAAGAAATATATAAAGAATTGAAAGTTTCTCTTGTCTCTTGTCACGCTTCTTGGTGGAGCCCCGTAGTAGATTAGCATTCCACCCACCTAAATTCATTAAACCCATACAGTCCCCACACTCTAGTCCTTCGAGCTGGATGCTACACCCAGAATGTTTATATGGAGTAACAGAGCACATATCCAACCAATCCGAAAGCTACTGCGGTCCCCGCCATTCCACTACAGTATACAGTGCAGCCACTACCAGCTCATGTGGCACTGAGCGACGTTCCTCAACAGTCAGTATGGTGGCAGGCACAAACAATGCCTAATAAAATTTGTTACATCTTCGCCATACCTTGTTGTCTCACCTGTAGCAGCCCAGCATGCAGCACTGAGCCAGCAAACCATGTTCAGTGGAACAGACTCTCATCCCTCATGTCAGCTTACCTCATCTCTGCCACACACTATTACCTCAGTGAAGCTGCCTATAGTTACAGCTACACAGACATATCTTGTAACAGCTGTTTATCAGTTACAGACTTCTGCATAGTTCCATCAATTGCCTGTGCCAGACAAGTATCGACCTCTACCCAGAGTCACAGGTTATTACGTTCTCAGCCTCCTAGTCAGACTCCTGACCAATACTGGTATTGCTCTCCGGTGGTGCACATGACTCCACAGCCAGCACCACCTCCAGCCACTGTATATTAGCCAATGTCTTCTGAATCTCCACTTCAGCCAGTTTCATAACATATCTACCTACGCTCATGAATGATTGTGAGAGAGTTCACAGATCTAAAGATGGATCTGGACAATCTTCTTAAACCACATACTAACTTCACCAAACATTAAAATTACAGGGTGTTGATGGAGCAATTAGTCCAGGAGGAGGCAAAGTTAATCGCCCAAGTCTGTCTGTATTATCCTGTGCCCTATACAGCAGCTATGGCAGCCTGTGCAGCGTCAATATAGCCAACCACACCAGTTGGCACAGAGTGAATTAAACTGATATTAAAGCTGGATAGGCAAAGGCCTTTTGCACTCAATGTTAACCCACTGGTAGGCATGTTGATGTCACTTGAGGGACCACAAGGATGAGAACTCACTTGTACAGTTCATGTTGACAGACTTCTCACTAAGCTACCCAAACATTACAAAGACAGCTTCATAGAGCATATCTAATTACGAGGCAGACTGAGCACTTACAGCCTCAACCCGTACAATCTGCATGACCTCGATAGCTGATTTAAGGTCAAGGCTGAGCCCCAGCGTCTATCCTCTAAGATGTTGCAGCA
The DNA here is from genome assembly GCF_025860055.1 of Xyrauchen texanus. Classification (NCBI taxonomy): domain Eukaryota; kingdom Metazoa; phylum Chordata; class Actinopteri; order Cypriniformes; family Catostomidae; genus Xyrauchen; species Xyrauchen texanus. The sequence goes on from NC_068293.1 coordinate 2,432,654, forward strand.
CTACCAGACTGAGAGGGCTCCAGCCCCACGAAGAGAACCTCAGTCCATTCCAGAGCCTTCAACTCAATCCAATGCTGTTTATCATGGCAGCGACCAGCTCCAAGAAGCTTAATTACCCAAGCCTGATCACATCTAAGGAGTCCTTCAGACTAGGCCCAGCTGGTGGACCAGTAGCTGTACGTATGCAGCTTGGTTGGATTCTCCAGGTGAATAGTGTTTATTCACTTCCATTTCACCACTGCAAGATCCTGTCTACAGACACATTGAAATATTGTGGCAGTTGGATGTTCTCCCTTACTGCAGAGAGAAGCTGGTTATATGATCAATTGGCCATAAACATGCATGAGACAAGAACACAGCATGTAGAAGTAAACAGCACTCTGCATTATGCTACCCCACTCCTTCGTGCTCAAGATGCACCACCCTTGAGAGGGACCAAGGAGTCAGTCTTAGCCAGCCCCAGGAGCACTGAGAAGCACCTGAGTAAAGACTCAGATAAGGTAAAGGTTTATGAATCTGAGATACAGAAGCTCCTAGATGCAGGATATGTTGTCAAAGTAGTATCTAGAGCTATATAAGGAGTCACCTTGTCCTGCTTCCTGGTCCTTCTCATTTGCTTCCGGCAGCATGCAGTTGGCATTAGTGGTGATATACATGGTATGTTTCACCAGGTGAGACTCTTGCTGGAAGGACAGACTCCTGCTGAGGTTCATCTGGAGGAACAGGTGGAGGGAGTATCAGCCAGATAAGTGGCAGGTCTTGCCCTTTAGAACAACCTGCAGCCCAGCTGTGCCACCTTCACCTTGCAGATGCAAATCTATGACCAGCAGCCAGGGAATGAAATGTTGCAGTACACAGAGCAGAGCTTTTATCTAGATAACTGTCTGCAGATCCTTCAAACCGCAAAGGAATCCAGGCTACTGATCGACAAGATAAGACCTCTTCTGGCCTAAGTAGCCTTTGAAATAAGGTAGTTGGCCAGTAATGTTTCCTCGGTTGTTCAACACTTACCTTCAGATGCTTTTTCTGAAAGTATCAAGCAATGGCTACAGCAGAACCATTCTGACTCCCAAGAAATAGCTCTGGGTTTGATGTGGCACTGTCCTGAAGATCATCTGGGCTACAGGCATACCAGAATGCAGACGCACTCATATTGAGTAATTGTCAAGAGGAGTCTGAACATGCTCGCACCAGAGTTTCACCACAAATTGCAACTTATCCAAGTGGGAGGAAGACTGCAGACACTGGAAAGCTTGAGTAAGTCTGAAATCCACCCAGTGGCTCTAGACCCTCATCATAAGGTCACTAAACATTTTATCAAGAGCTTTGATGAATATCTACTCCATCCAGGGTCAGATAGGGTTTTCACAGAGCTCCGTCGCCACTACTGGGTCCTGAAAGCAGTTAAGCAATATCAAAGAGACTGCGTAGAGTGCCAGAAGTTGAAAGCCAAGCTGACTGTACTCATCATGGCTGACTTACATTCTGCTCATCTGCAACTTTACCAACCGGCATTCTTCTCAACTGGAGTCTATTGTTTCGGGCCCTTCGTTGTCAAGGTTGGACGTTGCTAAGAAAAGCGACGGGGTGTCATCTTTAAATGCTTCATGACCTGATGCATCCACCTTGATCTCCTCAACAGCAACACCACTTATGCCTTCTTGTTGCCAATAAGACACTTTATAGCCGACAGAGGAAACTGTTCTGAAATTCCCTCGGACCAAGTGACTAAATTCCATGGAGCCAAGAAAGAGTTGAGGGAAGCCTTCAGCAAATGGAGCCCAAGCTGCAAGAACAACTGGCTGGCTATCAGATCACCATCAAGATGAATCCTCCTGCTGCGCCACACTTGCACATGGGAATGCAAGATCAGATCTGAGAAGTCTGCTCTGCAGGTTGATGTAGGGAGCCAGCTCCCAGAAGAAGCCTTACACACAGTACTGGTTGAAGTAGAGGGTATCCTGAACAGAAAGCTATTAGTATATGCCTTGTTTGATGTGGCAGACTTAGACCCAGTTACCCATAACTTGCTGCTCATGGGGCGGTGAAATGCCTTACTCCCCCCAAGTAGTCTACACTTCACATAAAGAATTGAAAGTTTCTCTGTCTTCTGTCATGCTTCTTGTCAGAGCCCCGTAGTGTATTAGCATTCCACCCACCTAAATTCATTAAACCCATACAGTTCCCCACAGTGTGGGTGTGTGTGTTTTAGGAAGGGAGGTCTTTCTGACCCTGCCGTGAACTTGCCTAGATGAGCAGAGGTCATCTGACAGGTCAAAGTTCAGAAATCATGCTGGTTCCAAACAATGGCCAGATTCAAAAGGAAAGCATAAACAAAGTCAAAATCAGATTAATTATATCACAACACAGACTGCAGCACATGATAATAACACACTCAAACTCTGATGAACTGATTGCACTCATAACGAGCTGGCATATTAAACAATTATGGAGTATGTAGCATGAAAATGTTAATAAAAAGTACGTAAATAAGTGTCATAGAAGTGTCACAAAATCATGTGGTTGCCTCAGTCAAGTTATTTTTATTTGTATTCCACTTTTTAGAACATGAATCATTTCAAAGCAGCTTTACAGGAAAATATGCTGTAATGTCTGTAATGTCTTAAAGTCTTTAGGCCTATGGCATGGCACCTAAAATGACTTAAGATGATAGTTAATGGAGAAAATACACCTTCAGATGGGGGAGCCATTTCCCCTCTGGCTAAAGAGCATGAATATAATTAATAGAGTAAACTAAGTAGATTTTCTGGGCATTTTTATTATTATTGAACTGTAAAATTAATGATTTAAAGGATAGTATCATCATTTACTTACCCTCATGCCATCCCAGATGTGTATGACTTTCTTTCTCCTGCAGATCACAAATTATGATTTTTAGAAAAATATTTCAGCTCTGTAGGTCCATACAATGCAAGTGAATGGTGATCAGACTCCAAAAATCACATAAAATGGCAGAATAAATATAATCCATTTGACTCTAGTGTTTAAATCCATATTTTCAGAAGTGATGTATTATGTGTGGGTGAGAAACAGATCCCATTACAGTGAAAGAACACGTAGTTGATTTGTACTTTGTTAATTGACTGATAAAGGCCTTGGTTGGCAGTTATTTATAGTCTATGTATTACATTTTAAGAGGAATGATGCAAGCACACTCAGGGACGTGCACAGACATTTTTGGGGGCAGGGGCTCAAGTGGAAAAAAAGGGCACTTTGCATCATTATTTAGTAAAAAAATAATTTTTTAAACAAAACATAAAAAATATGAACACAACTGTGACTTCCTTACCAATTTATTTTAATTCCCTCACACTCACGCAATATATATTAACAGATTTCATTTGACTTGGTGGCTGCATAGATTCCTAAAATAATTCCCACTGGTTAAATGCTGTTTAAACAAGGCTAATATCATTAATAATTTAACAATTACATTTACCAAATAAATCCAATTAGAATAGAAAAACCAACATACACGTTCAGTAAGACACTGACTAATTGTGATATTACAAGTGACCTTAATATAGTAGGCTAATATATTGCCATTGATTACTGCAGCTAAATCAACGTGTTACTATATAAAACTAAATAGGCTATGTATTTTTTTTTTTAAAACATCCTCACCATCAGCATTGGTGTGTTCCACCTCAACATGTCCAACGAGGATGTTTGTGGGCTGTCCATCAAGCAGGATGCGGATATACACCATCACACACTACTTGACAGGTATTTCGGTGTCTCCATCATTGATGATTGAGATGTATTGACGAAACTTTATCTGCGATGTTCTCGCGGATGGTATCTGCTATCACGCCAATGATGTTGGCACATGACTTGTCATTTGCATACGTCATGTTGATTTCAACAACGTTCATTTTCATGAGCTGCAACATGGGTTTAATTTAGTAAAGGTGAGCTCTTCTATGGCGGTGTTAAATTTCACGTTCAGCTCTGCCAATTGAGCGGAATGTCCGGCAGCATCCTGATGATTAAAAGCTTCAACAATCGAACCTGATCCTGAATTCTTTAGCACACACTTATTTTGCCATTTCTTGTGCTTGGCACTCTCCCCGTGTTTAATTAAGCTCTTGCGCTTAAAATGTGTGGATTCAGTGGCGAAGGCAGTGTTACCTGCAACCTCTGTCACACATACGTTACAGTGAGCCTTTTTTATAGCGGAGCCACTCGAAGTCTTTCAGCCACTCACTCCGAAAACTCTAAGCCTTCTTTTCTGCTGGTGGATCCAGATTCACCACATGATCGCCATCACCAACTTCAGGAGTTACATTAGCTGAAACTAGGCGGCTTACAAAAGAAATCTCTCAGTGTTCTATTCATCTTCTCTCTTCAGCTCTTTACATTTTGCATGCTAGTTAGCTCCCTGTCACGTGACATGGAGCACGGTGAAAAGGAGTGATTGACGACTAATATTAACCAATCCAAAATCTGCATTAGATTTAAGAATGTAAAGATCAAGAATGTAAAGTTAAATTGGTTATGTAATGTTGAATGTAGCGGATGACTGGTCACTCACAGCAGTAATAGTGCAGTAATTAGCGAATATTTTGTAGAGGGTTGGAGAAATGAAAACCGGTTGTGTCCCAACAATTATTTGCTTTCTTACAGATGCTCCCAAATATATTTTGAGGATGCCCAGACAGGGGTGCCGCCAGGAATTTTGGGCCCCATGACAATCTAATTGGGCCCCTTCTGCGCAGCTGTTTTCACCACATCTCTAGGGCCTAACTTTGCCATCAAAAGTTTTACATAACTCTAATCAAAGGCTTGCAACTGTCTTGTTTCTTGTAGTTCAATACTAGTACTAGCACAATATTTACTGCTGGTGATGCATACAGTATGCAGTTCACTCTTTGATGCAAGATTAAAAGCCACCATAAAAAAAGGCAATCCTTTACAGTCTCAATGTATTTTTATTGTAAAATTAATGACAGATTATAAAAAAAAGAAAAAAAAGAAATATATAATAACTTTTTATTCAAAGTAAATTAACATCATCATCTCAAAACAATGAAAACAGCAGATTTTTGAACTTAACTGCACATATACGCCAACAACAAAATAAAGTTGACGTGTAAAAATGGAATTTTCACATCAGGGTTATTATAGTGCTACAAAACAGATCAAGTGATCACTAAATCAATAGGTTTTGAGGTTTGGAATATGGTCATAAACTTAAACTACATGAAATGTAGGCTAACACCTGCAACTAGCTAACTTTTTTTTTTTTTTTTTAAGATAGCTAGCTTATTTCACTACAGAGACTGAGCGCAATGCGTCATAATCTGAAGACCACGCCCACCGGGAGGAAAGACAATCCAACCGTCTCCGTTGACTTTGCATTGCGAGAGGCTGCCTCCTTGTCATTTATGACATATAACAAAAGACAGAAAATGCCTAACTAAACCCAGAAATACATTTTTATAAGCTTCAGAACCATAAAAGCCAGCCTTTAAGGAGACAAAAGTAGATACAGGCAATAAGACGTGAAGCATCAGAAGGAAGAATGGGTAAATTGAATATATCTCCTCCTCTCAGGTTCACATAGGGTGGTGAAATAAGCAAACGACATGTTTAAAATTATGAATGTTTTTTTCTTTTTTCTTTTTTCTTTTTACAATATCGCGTTCCAGTGGGCGTAGTTCTCAGAGTAGTTCGGGTAGTAGTTTCCTTTTATGTCCTGAAACAAACCGTTTTTTGGTGTCGACAGCTTATAAAAAATTATTTTTTGGGTTATTTAGCTTGTTTGCTCTATACAAGGCACACAGCAGCTTTTAGACATTGTTTTGTTTTTTTGTTATAAGTCATAAATGACAAGGAGGCAGTCTCTCGCAATGCAAAGTCAATGGAGACGGTTGGATTGTTCCGTGGCCTAAATACGCTCTGTCTCTATGGACAACAGGTTAATACCACTCACAGACTAAATGCTACCCACCTTTCTTGGTGAAAAACTGGGTTACAGATTGACTCCCTTTCCTTTGTCTTTCCTCTCTCTCTTTTCTCTCTTTCCTTTTTTTGAAAACCAGATTTTCTTATACTACTCAACATTGTAATCTGTGTTTCTGGCGCATCGACTAACTGTCTGCAACTAAACACCATCATTCACTCACTGATGAGCGCGCTAAGGCAGGACCAAACCATTTCATGCAGGTGGTCGGTCAATATGGATGTTTACTTTTTGGTCAATGGGGATATTTAACTTTTATTGCCAAAATAAGTAAAATCAAAGACATAATTAATTTTATTATTATTTGAAATATACTCAATGATGATGGTTTATATAGTGTATAATATAATTAAAAAAAAATAATTAATTAAATTAGTTTTTACCTATTTGTTGGGGCCCCCTGTCATTCAGGGGCCCTTGGAATGGTCCTAAATTTTCCCCCCATACGGCGCCCCTGTGCCCAGATGACATTTCGGGAGCATATGCGACCAAAATGGTTGCAATTTCGAGACTTGTATCCTATTCACCTGCAGTGTCTTGACAAATAAAGCAAATTATCTAATTTGAATTAGTTAACGCCTAATTTGCATATCAATATGGCGATTGTGATGACGTTATTAAACACAAATTTGACTGTATTCATCTGTAATGTCTCCAATAAGTACAGTACATTAGCCTGTATGGCCATGATATATTGCCTTAGCTAGACTTTAGCTAACCTATTACATTAGCTAGTAGCTCATGAGTCATGAATGTTAGCAAGACACAAGTTAACTATATTTGCTTTTGGCTAATTAGCTGTAAAGTCGAGGCACTGTACACGACGCGGAGGGAGGGAGGGAGGGCATCGACAAAATCTCATCTACCGACCTGATGTTTTGATTTTTTGTTCAATAAATATATTTGTTTGACAGGGAAGCTGTGCGCAAACAGGAGTATATATACATTTATTTATTTATAAAAAAATTAAAAAACACCCAAGAGAAAAGGGCACTTTCTCTCGAGGAAGAAAAAGGGCAGGTGCTCAAGCCCCTTTGATGTCTATGTGTGCACGTGCCTGAGCACACTTGCAAGAAAAGGGTTACATACTGTTCGATTGAATTGCAGTTCATAGCAATTTATTTGATTTGTAGGACATTCTAAAACCAAAACGATGCATGCAATGGTCAGTGAGGAGCAAATAAGAAGGGGATCTACCTCCTTTTGTGGATTTTGATATTCTAAGGAATATCAATAGGCTGGAGTATGATAGAAAGTCAGTTAAGTACTGAGGAGCTAAACCATTTAAAGCTGTGTAATTAATGAGCAGAATTTATTCAAAACCTAAAAGGCAGCCAATAAAAGTGTCAATAAAAGTGGGCTGATATGGTCATTGTCATGGACTTGGTTCTAGTCAGTACTTTGGCTTCTGCATTTTGAACCTAGTGAAGCTTATTTTTTTTAGCTTGAAGGACATCCTCCTAGTAATGCATTACAATAATCCAGTCTTGAGGTCACAAAAGCATGAATTTGATTTTCAGCATCACCAACAGAGAGCATGTGTCAAAACTTGGTGGAAGAATGCTGTTATACAAACATTGGAAATTTAATTTTCAAAGGACAGATTGGTGTCCAATATAACACATAAGTTCTTGACTGTGGAAGACAAAGTAACAGTACATCCATCGAGGTCTCGAGGAAATATAAAGCTGAGTATGTTGGCATAACAGTGAAAACTAATATTGTCCCCTGATAATGTCTCCCAATGAAAACATTTAGAAGTAAAAAGCAGAGGCTCTAAAACTGATCCTTGTGGAACTCCATACTCAACTTTTGCTCGATCTGACAATTCCTTGTTTACACAAAAAAAGTGGTAACCTGTGATGGGGCCTAAATCCTGACTGACATTCCTTACAGATACCAGTTCTCTGTAAAATTTAACAGAGTTGGAAGGATTACATTTTAGACTTCAACAATTTCGTTTTTCATGCTTTTATGGCACTATTAGTTAGGTTTAGGTTTAGTGTAGGTGTCACGATTGCAGGTGAAGGCAGACACGGGACAAGGATCTACTCGCAGCGGAAGCTTTTTTGAATAACAAAAACACGAACAAAGAAAACATCCACGATGGGAAAAGGTAAAACAAAACACGGAGGGCATACAAAGGGTTCAACGGGAAGTAAATAAAGACAGAGAGCACGGATAACAGGCGCCCACATACATCAAAGACCGACAGGCAAATGGAGAAACAAACAGGGTTAAATACAGCGACACAGGAGGATAACAAACGATATTCAGGTGCAGACAATAACGCTGTGGCAGTGGTGATGAGGGCCGGGAACCATGGGAAATGTAGTTTGTACACAGACAGTGAAACACGGGGCGGACAACAAGGAAAACGTGACATGGAACGTGAAAGTGGCATGTGAAACAGAAAACCTGGGGCAGACAACACAGGAACGTGACAGTAGGGAGGTTAGTTGTTGATTTAAAACTCAATAGCGCATTAACCTTAAGAATCAAATCTACCTGGGAGAAAAATCACTCTTTTAGTGGCACACAGTAGACATTTCACCTCTGAACTGCTATAGCTGCTATACATATGTGTATCGCAGCAGTTTAAACATCAAACATATTTGGGGCTGCATCTTTTAGTGGAAAGATGGCAATGAATTTTAAGTCAAATTAAGTTGAATAAAATACATATTTTATGAAAAGTTTTGCCCTTTTTGTGACCAAACAATGCCATTTTGCAATGACTATATTCACAATACAGCATGTCCTGTTGTATGTCAATGCTTAAATTTAATGCAAAATCGAATTGGCCAATGTGTTAATACAGCAGAATAAATGGTGTTACAAAAATTGGAATATGGTCAAAGTGTCACATTTCTTGTCCAGAAATGTGATTTAGTTGTTGATATGAGTGACAGCTTGGGAGAATAAAAGTGGTTATGTAAGTCCTGCCACTTTTTTAACATGAGCAACAAAAAAACATGCTATAGTTTTCAGATTTATTGCATATAGAATTGAGGCCTTGTTGTTAGATCAAAGGTTTAGACACATTCAACCTTTGAGCTTGAAGCTTGCAACATTTCCTGATCTTGTTACACCACTTCTCTACAAGATTGCTATACTTTTTCATTTCTAGACTATTCATAAAAATGGTAAAAAGGCTAAATTACTCTGGTAAATGCACTTATTACACAAGAAATGCACAAATGATGTGTCAGTTGATCAGCTACAGAGATGTAAATTCAGACCAGCAGTGACAGTGTGTGTTATATCTCAAAAAGATGCTGCCATTGTTATGTTTACCTTGTCTTGTTTCACTGTTGCCCTTTTGTTTCCCATTTTTGTCACTTTTGCATTCCTTAGTTTTCACTTTTGTCCCTTGTGTAACTCCATAGTCTCTTTGTTAGCTTTCGTGTTCACGTTCATTGTTTGCACCTGCCCTCGTTAATTTGCCACTTTGCTTCTGTTTATCACCTTGTTATCTTGTTTGAGTTCTGTTTGTTCATTGGCCCCTTTTTCCTATGTTCATGTATTTATACCCTGGTTTTTGGTTCAGTCCTTGTCTATCGTTGTATGTTGTTAGCCTGGTATGTTTCCCCTGCCCGAGTTTTCTAGTTTTATGTTTGTTTCCCCATTGAGGGGTTTTCCTTTGTGTTTTGTTTGTTTACTTATTCAATAAAGATAACTGCGTTTGGATCCGCACCTCCTCGTCTGCCTTCGCTGCCTCATTCATTACAGAAGAAACCCTCAATGGGGAAACAAACATAAAACTAGAAAACTCGGGCAGGGGAAACATACCAGGCTAACAACATACAACGATAGACAAGGACTGAACCAAAAACCAGGGTATAAATACATGAACATAGGGAAAAGGGGCCAATGAACAAACAGAACTCAAACAAGATAACAAGGTGATAAACAGAAGCAAAGTGGCAAATTAACGAGGGCAGGTGCAAACAATGAACATGAACACGAAAGCTAACAAAGAGACTATGGAGTTACACAAGGGACAAAAGTGAAAACTAAGGAATGCAAAAGTGACAAAAATGGGAAACAAAAGGGCAACAGTGAAACAAGACAAGGTAAACATAACAGCCATAAAGTCAGCTGATGTGAGGCAGCACAGAGCATCTTCCTCTTCTCCTAGGCTTTTCTTCACTGGTGGTGATCACTGTATGTTCTGGATGTGAGAGGGCAGGAGGGTTATCTGGAGTGTTGTAGGTTCAGTGGTAATGAAGGGAAGGATTGAGAGAGAACCACGCTCTGACACACCCTCTCCAGATATCTACTCCTCCTCATTGTAACTCATATATAATTATAATAATATTATTTAATTATTATTATTTATAATATTATTTAATTATTATTATAATTTTTTTAAGAAAAGGAGGGCTACGTTTTTGTGGTAATCAGCATTATGCCACAAATGCTTGCTGTTGAGTTTAAATATTGAACCCGGAATATTCCTTTAAGCATTAAAGTGAGTCCCTATGTACTACTGTTGTATTGAATTTAGCCAACGGGACATTCATTCAATTATTTCCTTCTGTGTTTCCCAGATTAAAGAGAGTCATGCGAGTTTGTAATGACATGAGTGTGAGTAAATGATGACATCGTTTTCTTTTTTGGTTGAACTATTTATTTTAATTTTCAACATGGCTATTAAACATGTATATATATATATGATATACAGTACATGCATATTAAACATGTACTGTATATGTATAACTACAATTTGTTAGGAAAGGATTTGTGTAAACTTTAAATTTTTAACTTAATATCAATATAATGCATCTGTAGCAGGCTGCCAGTTACCACAGACAGCAATTTCCATTAATCTCTGAACTATCAAATGTCTAAATGTAAACATACATAGTAAAAAAAAAAAAACTTTTATTTGGGAACCATTTAGGGAAAATATTTGTCTCTTGAACTGTTGTCTAAGCAGCTGTACTGTGAGCTACAAATGTATTTGGGGCAATATATCTATAATTTGCACTGTTATCCACTAGGGGGAAAAACTCCCCATGAGTTCAGTCTGTGTTTGTCCCATGTGTCCAGTCTACAGGGCTCCTGCACACTCTGTGATGGAGAGCTTGCTTAATTGGCTGGTTTTCCGGAATGTGTTATTATTGTAAGTTGTAATTTCAGGAGTGTGTTTCCTGAACTATGACTCTACTGTACTATAGCATGAGCTCAACTACACTGGGAAACTTCACTTCTACAACCCACACAGTTTTCACACACACACAAATGCACACAAGGGCTTCACAGTAAGCAGGAGATTTGCTATTTTAAAAAAAAGTCACAGTGATCAGTTTTCTTACTTTAATTTTCTTGAATATAAAGTAGTTAGGCCTGAGGGTGCTTCTGAATTTAGAGGGGGTGCTCTATTAGTTAAAGTGAGATGCAATAAAGCACCAACACTGTTCAATTGTCTCAAGCATCCTATCAAACCGGACCTGGTGAAGAGCATGTTTGAAATTAAATATGAGACAAGTGATGTTTGAGGAAAACAACAAAAGAAAATTGTAAATATTACTTATAATATTATTATTGGGTGTCATTCCAATCAAGCTATAATTTTGACAAATTATGTAAAAAGTGTAAAAATATGATTTCATTTTGTGTATGTTAGGATACATACAATTTTAGCTGTAAATTTAGCCTTTATTTAAAAAAAAAAACATTAAAAAATGTAATTTCCATCAGCATCATTTCCAGCACTGAATTCTACTGAGCACAATACAGAATTTGAGAAATAGTATTAGTAAAATTCTGTTGCTGGAAATGTGGTGGAACTTTCAGACAAAATGACAAAAATTGCATAAATGTCTTGTAAATACACAACTAATAACTAATAATTACACAAATAAATACACAAACACTGCTAGACATTGTTAGTAGACAAATTAAATAAAAAATAAATCATAAATAAATTAGTGACAATTATTTTAACAAGTCTTTACTTTCTAAAAGTCAACAGTGCTAAAAGTGCCTAAAGTTGAAGTAACAACCAATCACTGGTACTTTGTGTATGAACATATTTATTCTTGGAGAAATGGAAGACTCACTGTAGTTTGCCGGTTACATCACTCATTCATTCATTTACTGTATGCCATCCAATTATATAGCTACTTTAGTTTTACAGGACCAATAGAGCGCAACATTGCCTGACAACTTTTTCAGCCACCTGGGTTCCGGAAGTCTTTTTTCCCATTAATTTCTTGTATAGACTTTTAATAAAATCCTTTATAATAGAGTTACAAGCCATGAACCAAACCAACCAGCTTCGAAATTAATCACAACATTACAAACTTTGATTTGAAGCAAAAACATATTTGAAAATCAAACAAAAAGACAAAGGTACAAGACTGTGTACTTACCGTCTTTCATGAGGGTACAAACTACAATCCCATGAAGAATTGTGAATGAGGTAATCGAATATTAAATGATGGAATTATGTATAAGTACAGGATAGTATAAGTTTAGTGATAATTATAAGTATAGATACAATATATTTTACGTGTATTGCTAAATATTTGTTTGCACCATTCACAGTGCATAATAGGAGTGGACATTCACTTCAGGGATGGTTTGGCAGGCTTTTTTGGATGCAGTTCTCTGATTGGTGGATCTTTCTCTGCTGGATCATGGGTAATGGAGTTGTTCACCAGGAACTCCACCATTATTTTTAAACAATAAAGTTGCAATAATGTGGACTGATGGTTTCAACAAAATCATATACCATCAATGAACAACCTCAGAGTGCACGGTAACTCTGTCTTTAAAGGTTTTTAAAGAATAGTTTAAAATCAGTTTGTCTATGGAAAAAAAAATTATGGGATTTTTACTTCCGAAACCAGACTGTTGAGCTCTGTTTTAACAAATTCATTTATTAAAATAAAGTATTATGTTTATTTCAATCTTGTCTCCAAGTCTATCTGGTAGTAAAGTGTTTACAAATTTTTGACCATTATTCTAAATATTGAGGGGGACAAATCCCCTTATGGTGGTCCCACAATATCTTTGGCAGCCCTGTGGTGAAAGTTCAACCTTTACAAATGAAATTATGGGCCAAATATTTGTTCAACTAATGTTTATCAATGCAAATCAACACAAAGCCTTACAAAATAACTTCTACTCTCTGGTTGTTGTCTATCACTCTCTCTTACAGGCAACCACACATATAGAGTTACATTTTAGCTGAGCAATGTCTACTGGCTGTCCAAACAATCTACCATCATACAGTAGTATTTCCTGGGCGTAACAGTAGACTGGTGCTCCTACTTAGATGGAATTTAGGAGTGAAACCGTGCAGCTTTAAACTATAATATCCTCTGAAATTAAATAACTATCACTCACACTTGCAATAAACACACTTTACCACAGGAAACGTCTCGGGTTACATGTGTAACCCTTGTTCCCTGAAAAAAGCGGAACGAGATGCTGCGCTGCTAAGCGCTACGGGGAACAACTCTAGCTGTGAACCGAGCTGAAATAGTGTGTGTAACACGTCAATGAACATTGACTGGAATTTATAGCCTCGGTTGATGTAATCATTAGATGCACCTGTGGCCAGGCTATAAATGGATACGTCACCAGGTGTCGTCAGATACTTCTTTTTGAAGAGCAGTCCCAGTGCGGCAAAGCAGTGCAGCATCTCGTTCCGCTTTTTTCAGGGAACAAGGGTTACACATGTAACCCGAGACGTTCCCTTTACAAAAAGCTTCACTTTGATGCTGCGCTGCTAAGAGTACTCACAAAAATGCGAGAGGTCTCAGACATGAGCTTGAGATGTCGACTCAAGGGCATAAGAGCCCGGAGTAGCATAAACATCTAAACCATTCAATTTTGATGAATGTGTGTGGAGAGGACCAGCCTGCCGCATCACAAACTTGTTTAGGCATGGGCTGAGATGTCGACTCAAGGGCATAAGAGCCCGGAGTAGCAAAGCATCTAACCCATAAAGTTTGATGAATGTGTGCGAAGAGAACCCGATCGCAACACAAACTTGTCATAAAAACTGATGAATGTGAGCGGAGAGGACCAGCCTGCCGCATCACAAACTTGTTTAGGCATGGGCTGAGATGTCGACTCAAGGGCATAAGAGCCCGGAGTAGCAAAGCATCTAACCCATAAAGTTCGATGAATGTGTGCAGACAGGACAACCTGCCGCATCACAAACTTGTTTAGGCATGGGCTGAGATGTCGACTCAAAGACATAAGAGTCTGGAGTAGCAAAGTATCTAGCCCATAAAGTTTGATGAATGTGTGCGAAGAGAACTCTATCACAACACAAACTTGTCATAAAAACTGATGAATGTGAGCGGAGAGGACCAGCCTGCCGCATCACAAACTTGTCCAGACATGAGCTTGAGATGTCGACTCAAGGGCATAAGAGCCCGGAGTGCAGAACATCCAAACTAAAAAAGTCCAATGAATGTGTGCGGAAAGGACAACCTGCCGCATCACAAACTTGCTGCAGAGGGAGACCTCTAGCCAAGGTTTTAGAGGAGGAGAGCCCTCTGGTAGAGTGCGCCCTGAAACCTACTGGCGAAGCTTGACCGCGCGCCTCGTAGGCCCGGGCAATAATGAGGATGCCACTTTGAGGGCACCCCGCCCACCAAGCCATGGCAAACCGCAGTGGCCACATAGAACCTGGCAGTGGCGAGGCAAGTGCCCGCTGACAGTTCTTTCTACAGAAAATCCAGAACTGAAGCAAACTGGCAGTTAGCTGGTTCTGTAATAAGAACTTTAGTAGAAGGAAACGCATGCAGGCGCATTTGCGTTACTACGTTCAGGGGGGGGGGACTGGGCGACTCGGGGAGAAGTAGAGGAGACATTGCGCTATCAACAGAGGTGAAGAGGTCCTCTTCTGCCCTGTAAAATCTACCCAGATCAGTTCCAAGTGGAGGGAGCCCTAGCACTTGAAATGGTCTCGATAATCTCAAGAGAAAACCCTGTGAACCTCATTTGGTACCCTTAGGGGCCAGACATGAAAGGTTTCACAATTCGGGCCAAGGATGAGAAGGTCCTCCCTGTTCGGAATCGCCCAAGGCGAGCTGTCGAGGAGAGAAATTAGCTCCGAGAAACATATCCTGTTTGGCCAGCGCAGCGCCATTAATAGGAGGCAAGACCCTTGCTGGTGAACATCGCCAAGACTCCCGGGAGCAGAGAAACTGGGGAAAGAAATGCATACAGACGCATTCTGGGTCATGTATGTGTCTTAACATCCAGACCCAAGGGGGCTGGGTGATTTCAGGGAGAAGTAGAGGAGACATTGCGCTATTCATAGAGGCGAAGAGGTCCTCTTCTGCCCTAAGATCTCACCCAAACTTGTTCCAAGTGGAAAAAGCCCGGCATTTAAAAAGGTCTCGATAACCTCAGGAGAGAGCCCTGTGTCCCTCAGTTGGTACCCTTAGGTGCCAAACATGAAAGATTCCACAATTTGGGGCAGGGATGAAATATTGCCCTGTGCCTCAGATAGAAGATCCTTCCTCTTCGGAATCGCCCAAGGCGAGCCGTCGAGGGAAGAGATTAGCTCCGAGAACCAAGCCCTGTTCGGCCAGCACGGTGCTATCAGTAAGAGGCAAAAACCCTTGCTGGCGAACTCTGGGCAACTACTACCTTAGGGTGGAGTTCTTAACTCCCCCGTTGGTATTTTCGGTCTGGACCGTAAATCTGCTCACATATACGGGCATCCAGGGATATAACTGACCTGAGTGACAGGAGCTTGCCCTGGGCCCTAAGGAGAACCTAACGTGTCAGAAATACAGCTGACAAGAACGTGGGTCTCCTTGATGATTTATGTAAGCGGCTACCGCTGTATTGTCCACCCGCACCAAGACATGGCAGCCTCAGGAGGAGGTATTTCAGGGCCAGAAATACAGCCATCAACCCGAGACAGTGACTGTGACAACCGAGCTGACGACCCTCCTATCCCCTTAAGCTGGACGACCACTTAAGGCCGCTACCCCGCCCATCAGGGAGGCGTTTGTCGTTAGCAGCCTGCGACAACAAGACACACCTAGAGTGGGATCCAAGGCAGAAAACCGGGGTCTGAACCACATAGAAAGGGAACGAAGCCTGAGGCGCGTAACCCCATTTAGCCTAGGGGTTTTGGCCCTTGGAAGAAATCCCCTGGCTTTTGGCCACAACAAAAACGGTCTCATGAGCAGAAGGTCCAGAGGGATCACCGTGGACGCGTTCGCCCTGAGACCTGGAAATCGTTGATACTGATAACAGTGCAACCTTGACCTAGCCTGACTTTGCTCAGGGTGATCTGAATGGACTCAATACTAGCGGGAGACAGTTGTGCCCGCATTGTGATTGAACTCCATACAATGCCCCGATAGACAGTGTTCTGAGTGGGAGAGAGGACGCTTTTCTTGGCGTTGAGCCTCAACCCCAGAGAAACAGATGAGCTAAGACGATGTCCCTGTGCTGAACTGCCAGTTCCTGGAACTGCGCTAGGATCAGCCAGTCGTCTACATAGTTCACAATGCAGATGCCCCAGAGTTGCAAGGAGCCAGCGCTACATCATGCATTGTGAATGTGCGGATAAATAGGGCTAGGCTGAGTGAAAGAACCTGACCCTGGAAGACTTCGCCCCCGGAAGTGAACCTCAGGAACTTTCCATGTTGTGGCAGAACTTCTAAATGAAGTATAGAAGTGCGTCATAAGATCGATGGTGACCAGCCAAACGAGTTGTAGGGCTTGAGACACGACCGTCTTGATAGGCATCATCTTATGCATCATCACGGGTAGTTCAAGCTTTAAGATCTAAGCCAGACGCCACCCCTCACCCTCCATGGGAAACGGGAAGTATTTAGTGTAATAACCTAACTCTCTCTCTGGAAGGGGAACACATACCATGGCCCCTTTAACCAGGAGATTGAGTTTTTTGTTTTTACAAAAAAAGAAATCCGGTTTACGGTAGTGAGAACACGCCGTTGAAACACGGAAAAGCGGCGAATGAATTAAATCCTGATGCCCTTACAAGACCCACAGAATAGAATATATCCGGCAGAAGTTTCCACGCTGCCAGGATCTCTGAGATGGGTATTATATTTGAACACTTCCTGTTGAGGGGTTGTCGGGTGTTTCGTGTCCTGAATAAAATGCAGGAACAGCGAAAACACCCAATTTTGACGGAAGCCTCTGCAACCTGAAACACCAAGAGGTGGCGGGAATGGAGGGGCTTCGAGGGGGTACCGGGAGGGTTGAAGTGAAGCACACGCCCCGTCCCGAGGGGAGCTACCCCCTAATCTAGGCGCAAGACCGTCAGGGTTTTCTCTTACTAGAAATGATAGCCCTGAGGTCTTGCTTCGGGGGCTGGCGAGGGAGGCGAGACTGTCCCCAATCCCTGGGAGGAGGAGCACGACTCGCCACGCTTTGCTTTTGAGCCTCCGTTCAGACAGGACTGAGGCGGGTCTGAGGCTTGCTCGTCAAGCGCAGAACCCACACTCAGGTCGTCCGGGAGGTCATTCTGGTACGCCTGTAAAACAGCATGGTGTGCAGAGCAGCACCAGCCTGACCTGCTGCTTGATAAGCCCTTCCCACTAAAGTGGAGGTTGTCCTACAAGGCTTTGAGGGGAGAAAGGGCTTCTTAAGTGACGATGCCGAGCCCGGCGAGAGATAGCCCGCAAGCGTCTCTTCGACCGGCGGCATCACTGAATACCCCCGTGCCTCAGCACCCACGATGGTCGAATATAATGACGTCGAGGGTATGTGAACACGGGAAGAATATATATATATATATATATATATATATATATATATATATATATTTATTTATTTATTTATTTATTTTTATTTTTAATTTTTAGGGGTTCCTCCATGAGCGAAAAAGCTCTTCATGGAGGTTATCAAAGAAGGGAAGGGACTCATGAGGTGTTCCCTTTCTTAGACTGGAAGATAAAATCTATCCCCTAATTTGGAGGGTTTGGTGTCTCTTTTTTGCGTGGCCAGTCCAATCTGGCAGCCGCTTGAGTAACAACATCGAGCAATTCCTCTGTAGATTTTTTATCGCGGACGGAAAGCTCGGAGGCGGGAAGAGAATCGCGATCCTCCTCATGATCCGAAGAAGTGTCGGAATGTGCTTCGAGATCATGTGAAGGACCTGCTGGGTTTGGGGAGAGAGTGAGAGAAAGGGATCCACCCGTCTCTTGCTCCTCAGCCAAATCCATGCAAGAGCCCCACGAACGATCTTTATTTTTTTTTCGTGAGTGCTGACTCCCGGAAGCAAGCGAGGCGAGCACGAAGCACTCTGCCTGTTAAAGCAAATCGCAGTGCTCGCACCCGCCCTGCTGCAACGCGAGAGCAGCGTGCTCTTACCCCCAAACAAACAGAGCAAAAACTGATGTGTGTCCTCTTCAGCTATAGAGCAAGAAGAGGGAACACGCACCGCTTCATGACTTTCAGTCATTCTCTCTTTTTCTTTCTTTTCTTTAGAAATATATATATATATATATATATATACATATATATATATATATATATATATATATATATATATATATATATATATAATATTTTCTAAACAGAAGAGAGAAGAACAAAGAGAACAAAGAGAACAACGTTCACTGCACACTGCCTAACAGATTCTAACTCCTAACAGAGGAAAGAAAGTTTTGACAGGGTTTGTGAAACACAGAAACAGAATCGCTCTGAAAAAAGAGTTTCTGACGACACCTGGTGACGTATCCATTTATAGCCTGGCTACAGGTGCATCTAATGATTACATCAACCGAGGCTATACATTCCAGTCGATGTTCATTGACGTGTTACACACACTATTTCAGCTCGGTTCACAGCTAGAGTTGTTCCTCGTAGCGCTTAGCAGCGCAGCACTAAAGTGAAGCTTTTTGTAAAGGGAACACATGAGTTGATAAGTCTATGCTTTGAAAATGAATGATAGGCCTATAGACAGAGAGAGAGAGGTGGAGAAAGAAAGAAAGAAAGAAAGAAAGAAAGAAAGAAAGAAAGACCTCAGAACAGATCCCCCAGCTCCAGATCATTCATCACCCATTAGCATGAAAAAAACAACAACTAAAAATTGTATAAAAAATATAAAACATAAAAACAATATAAATATTGGAACTCCTACACAATAATGATGATAGATGGAGAGCAAATGGAGAAGTGTCCTGGTTCTCAGATGTTTCTCCTGAGAAATAAACCCAAGTAATCTCACACGTGTGTGCATGAGTTTCGGAAGAGATCTCAACAATGTCTCAAACTGTGCTTCAGGGCCAGATCTAGGGGCATGCTGGGGTGAGCTTTGCCCCCCACAAATTATCCCTATGCACCCCTTAGTGCAAGTGAAGCACTTGGCATCATGCCACTAACCATAACCCTAATGCGACTGAAACACTTCAAAAACACTGGCGTGCACGGAAGAGACACTTGTGCCGTCGTTGGTTATTTCCCCCCTAATTTTATATATCTAGATCTGGGCCTGCTGTGCTCAGATTTGCCAGGACACCAACATCGGAAATGAACATTTCAAATCAAATTCTTCCATGATTCTATGCTATCCTCATTAACCCATTTAATCTGAAAACCTCCCAGCTAAGTAAAGACATGTATTTTTCTCCTTTGATAGCCCAATGAAACAAACTACATGCACTTAAAATTAAAATGTTTAAAAAAAAGTTACCATAAGTACGAGCTTTATTGTCAGTCACAATTGTAACCCATGGGACACTATCAGTTATTCAAATATGACACATATATGATATCATTGTTGTGAAAGCATACAGTATACGTTTACTTGTCCTATAATTTAATAATGGACATCATTTTAAACATTACTTTTACCAAAAATTGGAAATGTATGTCTATTATGACAGGCTTTACTTACTCCCTTTTTTGGAGATTTGATATCAGATATCATCTTTCAGAGGGGTACAATGGAATTAATGACTTGTGTGACTATTTACACCAGCCATGTAAAAATATTTACATTAAATCAAGACAGTCTGCACTTTCATTTAGTTGACAACTCTAACTTTAAACCCTTCTAATTTCAAACTAAATTTCTGTCACAAATGTTACTAGTGGGATTTAATGGGTTAATATCATAGCTCTATAAATACTGTTGATACAGGGTACTTTAGGACCGAGGCTTGTTGTTGTGTATGTGAGTGTGCACAATGAGACCCAGTGAAAGTAATATGAGCTTGTGAATATGAGACAAATGCAGACAGATATAGATTGAGATATTAAATTATTTTAATTTATTTTGTGTCAGTATCTGTATATGAGACCAGAGACACACATTCATCTAAACACACACACATAGGCCAGATATATTGTCATTCTGTTTAAATGCTTGAACATACTCAAACACTTTATATGCTATCAGTGCTTCTGTCTAAGTGAAACATAGTAGAGATTTTGCGACCTTAACCTGTCTGCATTATTCACATGAAGAATATACAGTACTGTAAGTAAATGTACTACATGACACATGAACAGAATAAGCTGTCTGTCTTATCACTCCATTAAGTCAAGTCATTTTTATTTGTATAGCGCCTTTCACAACACATCGTTTCAAAGCAGCTTTACAGAAAATCATGCATTAACAGAAGATACAACTGTAATGTCTATAAAGTCTTAAGAGTCATCATTGTGTAGTTTGATTAAAAATTATTGTAAATGAATGAAAATGATTGTAATTAATGCATTGGTCCCCAAATATTATTTCAACATCTATGAATGAATTGCATTAGAAAACAAAATATATAACTAAGTGGCATTTATTCTTAAGATAAATAAAGATTACAAAGAACACTTTTCAAGTAACACACTGCATGAAATAATAAGACTATATATACAAAGGGTTTATAAAGGGGTTTATTAATGACTCATAATTAATTCACAAATCCAATACCTGCCAAATTGTCAGCCATTTTACCTCACATGTTATAAATGCTTAATAACACTTACTTAGCAACCACGATACACTTTGAGGGGTACAAGGTCTCCCAATAACCCCCCCAAAATAATCACATATGGCCAGAAGGATCTGTCTCTCTCTCTCTCTCTGTGTGTGTGTTAGAGAGAGAAAGAGTAATGATGAAATCTCTCTGTAGTTTGAGATCAGAGGGTCATATTGATGATAAATGCCCACTTCCTGTTGCTCTCCCTGGCAAAGGGCTGCACTTCCTTTTTCTCTCGGACACACATGCAGGAATATTCACACACACAAACACACTCATTCCTCTCTCACACATGGCACACCTCTCCTCGACCCATTTGTTTATTTTCCCTTTGATGAAGAGACGGATCTCTGGCACGTGTGTTTGAGTGCACGTTTGAGGATATGTGTGCATGGCTGTGTGTGTTTCTAACAACATACTGTAAGGCTATACAGGTAAAAATTGTTTTCAAAGATATGAAGATATAACAGCTGTATTTTCAATCTGAAGTCATGAATTAGGCTTCATTTTCATCAGTCCTCTCGGTAACACTTTACATGAATGTTCCTTTTGTTAAGAGTTTATAAATGTCATAATTTGTACTATAAATGAACACAGACAACAGCATGTCTTTAGCCTGCTGGCATATTTACTGAACTGAAATCTTTTCATGACAACACGCAGATCCATTTCTACCGCCCCAGGTACGGGGGCCGGGGCATCCCGAGGGTCATACTACATCTCCCCTTCCCCCAAAGTAGTGATAAAACTTAAATAAATGTTCACACTGGCAGAACTGCCTTAACTGTAGGTCACCTAGTCTGTTGGAAATATTAAACCTGAACCAAAGATATCAGACAGATTAAACCTAGCACTGTCAATTATGCTTAACTCTAGATGCTGAAAACTATGTTACAAAGTCTTTAAGCCACTCTGGGGCTTTCACCTCTCTCCTTAGGTGGGCCCTCTGTATCCTTCCCCCCTCCCCTTCCCCTTCTTCTGGCCCTGCTGCCTGTTCCGTATCCTCCATGGCTGGTGGAGGGGCTTGTGTCTCTGGGAGGGGTCTGAGGTGTGCTTTGTTTATCCTCACCTCTTCTGAGTCCGTTTCCACTACATATGAGCGGGGAGTGTCTGCTTTTCTAATCACTATGGCCGATTCTTTTGTATTTGTGATCCAGACTCACTGACCTGCTTTTAGCTCCGGTCTCACAGTAACTTTGTGTCTGTGATTAAAGTCAACTGTCTGTGTGTGTTTCAGTTGTTTGTCCTTGTCTGCAAAGGACTTCCTGTTTGGCCATTTAGGTTTGAGTTGAACAGGTGAGACTGGCAATGGTGAGTGCAGTCTCCTGCCCATCAGGAGTTCTGCTGGTGATGGTCCGTGATGCAGCGGCGTGACTCTGTAGGCCAACAGAGCCCTGTATGGGTCAGCAATTTTCTTCAATAGGCCCTTGACAGTCTCCACAGCCCTCTCTGCCTCTCCATTGCTCTGTGCAAAGTATGGGCTGCTGGTCACATGTCTGAAATCATAGTCCATGGCAAATGAGGAGAAAGTGCCTGAATAAAACTGAGGGCCATTATCAGTTATTAGTACTTCAGGAACCCCATGTCTAGCAAAAATGGATTTAAAGCCATTGATAACTCCTGCTGATGTGGTTATTGGGGTTTTAATTACTTCAATGTATCGAGAATAGTAGTCTACTAACAATAAGTAAGAGTCATTTTCCCAATAAAACATATCAGCTCCTACTTTCTGCCAGGGCCACTGTGGCAGCTCTGAGGGTATCATTGGTTCTGGGTGAAGTGGTTGGTTTTTAGCACACACCTCACACTGGGCCACCATTCTTGTGATTTGAGCGCCCAGTCCCAGCCACCACACTGACTGCTGGGCCCTCAGCCTGCATTTGGTTGTCCCCATATGTCCCTCGTGTAGTCTGGACAGCATTTCCTTCTGTAATGTCTCTGGTATAACAATCCGTTGCCCTTTCATCAGAAGGTCACCATTCATGTGTAGCTCACTGTGGTGGACCCAATAGGGTTTCAGTTGCTGGGACAGCTCTTCTTGCCGTGGCCACCCTCTCTTGCACTGTGACATCAGCTGGCTACAGATAGAATCCCGCTGTTGGTGCTCAGCTCTCTGTTGAAGTTTAGACTGGGATGCAGGTAAGGTTTTGCGTATCATATTGATGAAGACCTGCACTTCCCCTTCCAGTTGTGCCTCTTCTTCGGTCAGTGGCCGTCTCACCGGGGCCCTGGAGAGTGCGTCTGCTGTGATAAGAGCCTTCCCTGGCACGTAAATTATCTTGTACGTGAACCTCAGCAGTCTGAGACGGAATCGCTGAATTCTGGGAGGTAAGTCATCCAACGCTTTTGTCCCCAACAAGGCCAGTAGTGGTTTATGGTCTGTCTCTATCGTGAATAGTAGGCCTATGAGGTATGAACTCAACCTTTCACATGCCCAGGTGACGGCCAATGCCTCCTTTTCAACCTGGGCATAACGTTGCTCTGTTTCAGAAAGGCTTCGAGAGATGTAAGCGATTGGGCACCACTCCGTGTTATCCTGTCTCTGCATAAGGACAGCCCCCAGGCCAAAGGATGATGCGTCTGCAGACACTTTTGTTTTGGCTTGTGGTCTGTACTGAGCCAACACTCTCTGTGATGCCAGCTCCTTTTTGACGTTTTCAAATGATGTCTGTTGCATGTGGCCCCAAGACCACTCATTGTTCTTTGACAGCAAATCTCTGAGTGGTTTGGTGGTGTCTGCAAACTGAGGGATAAACTTTGCTATGTATGTGACCATCCCCAAAAAACGCCTAACATCTGCTGTATTCTGTGGGATGGGCATGTCTTTGCTAGCTTTGATTTTCCCTGGGTCAGGTTCAATGGCTCCTGCCCTAATTTTGTGCCCAACAAACAGGACTTCAGGCTGTGCAAAGGTGCACTTTTCATTTAGTGTCAGACCCGCCTCCTGGAGACATATCAAAACAGCTGTGAGCCGTTCATCGTGTTGGGCCCTATTCTCTCCACATATGAGGATATCATCTGCATGGCATATCACTCCACTTAGCCCCTCTAAGAGCTGGGACATGCGTCTCTGGAAGTGTTCTGGCCCTGAGTTAATTCCGAAAGGCAGAACATTAAAACAAAACCGGCCAAAGGGGGTGATAAATGTTGTGAGCTCCCTGCTCTCCTGTGCTAAGGGTATCTGCCAAAACCCACAACGTGCATCCAGCTTTGTGAACACCAGTGCACCATTCAGATGGGATAATGATTGGTCCACTGAGGGTAATATGTGTCTTTCTCTGCACACTCCCTCATTGAGTTTGGTCAGGTCAACGCAGATTCTTATCTTACCATTGGGTTTTGGGACCACTACTATTCCTGCACACCAATCAGTGGGTTTCTCTATCTTTGAGATGACCCCCATCTCCTCCATTTTTCCAGCTCTTCCTTGACTTTATCAGTTAAGGGGATTGGTATGCGGCGAGGGGTGGTCAGAGCTTAAGGGATGGCGTCCTCATTCAGGCGGATTTGGTAATCACCTTCAAGTCTCCCTAATCCATTGAACACCTTTGGAAACTTCTTTTTGAAGACCTCCCCTGAATCTGCTTTCTCTCCCTGTTCTTCAACTGCATCCAATCGCTCAATGAGGTGCAGTTCTGTAAGTGCTGGTAAGCCCAGCAGTGGCCTGGCTAGGTTATCAATGACAAATACAGACTGAGTGGCCTTTTTATCTTTACTTTCTAGTCTACTCTGTATCTGTCCTACCACAGGCAGTATCTTGTTATTTGGGCCATACAGTCTTTTTGAGGTGTGAAGTAGAGGACCATCTCTACTACACTTATATAATTTTGTGGGTATCGCGGTCACTGCTGCTCCCGTGTCTAATTTAAAAGAAACAACTTCCCCATTAATTTTGATGTCTGAGTACCAACCAGCACAGTCTGCCTTCACCTCACCCAGAAAAAGGCTGTTCTGGTAGAGTTGCTCCTCCTCATCTGCCATCTCATGCACAGGCTGCTGGGATTTGCAGACAGCAGCAAAGTGTCCTTTTCTGTGACATTTCCTGCATTCAGCCTCCTTGGCCGGGCAATCTTTCCAACTATGAAGTGGCACTCTCCCACATTTATGGCACATCCCTGATTTTCCAGTAGCATTATGTTTTGCTCTTCGTTCGGAATTCCACTCTTTCCTTCGAGCAGGCGAAAGCGCATGCACTTCATCACTGGGCCCACTGTGCGCGTGATTTCCCGCGCCGTGCAGCACCACTTGCTGCTGTTTTACAGTTTCACTTTGTCTTACTAAGTTCATAGGTTTAGACAGAGTCAGATTTGAATCTAACTGTAGCTTTTCGGAAAGTCTGATGTCACTTATGCCCACTACTATGCGATCACGTATCAGTTCATCTTTGAGAGTCCCGAACTTGCAATATTCCGCCAATTTGTGAACTGCAGTAACAAAGCACTCAGCCGTTTCCCCCGGCTCTTGTTTTCGCATGTTAAACCTGGCCCTCTCGAAAATGACGTTGTGTTCGCCAATGAAATGTTTATCGAAACAGTCTTTTACTTTCTCGTAGATTACTTTGTCCGTTTCTTGTATCGCCGACGCATGTAAGATATCCTCTGCTTCATCTCCCATGGAATATATCAATGTGTTCACCTGGAAAGCTTCATCCTTTTTATCCAAACCCGACGCTACTCTGTACCTTTCGAATCGTCTAATCCATTTGGGCCAATTTTGGATGTCTCTGCAGTCAAACTTCTCTGGAGGGCTAATGCGAAATGCATCTCCAACGGCGTAAGCTGCAGAGGGTGGTCCCACGCGTTCTCTCTCTTCTCTGGACATCTTACTTTGATTTAGCTCCAAATAGCGGTGATTTCCCTGAAAAGTTAACTTTACTTATACTGTCGACTATACTTTCATGTCGAAGGCTGATTTGGATTTAACATTAAACACTTCGGACACCATGTCGTAATTTGTACTATAAATGAACACAGACAACAGCATCTCTTCAGCCTGCTGGCATATTTACTGAACTGAACTCTTTTCATGACAACACGCAGATCCATTTCTACCGCCCCAGGTACGGGGCATCCCGAGGGTCATACTACAATAAACACGTTTTTTAACCTCATGCGACTCTGTGTACTCATTTGCGTATAATGTGTTTTGTCTTCTTCATTATACGCTACATATAATTTTAATTTATTTTCATTTAAATCGACTGATCTCAGTTCAAGACATGTTCAAGGCAAAACACAGATCACAGATCACACTGAAGTAATTTTGAAAATGTCAGCGTTTTATTCAGCATGTTAAATACGATAGTCTCCTCTGAGGGCAATGGGCTTTAGAAATCCTATATTTACTGTGCATTATGAGAATCAATGGGTGCATCCAAAAGCTAAGAAATGTCGCTTTCTGAGGCTTTATTTGAAGTTAGTTTGAAAATAAGGTGCATTTCGAACTGTTCTGAGACCAGTGCAGACAGATGGAGGTTAAGTCATCCACTAGTTATGGAGTAAGGTTGCATCCTATAGCTTTCTATTCAGCTAAGTACATTCACTCCAAACTTTGGGTCAAAAGTTCCGTTTCAGGCTGCAGATGATGTTTGGACCACACAACATGTTTGGCAGATGGGACAATGATGATCAGTACATAGATTCAGAATTTATAATGTATAATTTTATTTTAACATGGTTGGCAGTGATTGGACGAGGCTGGACATTACTTTGAATCACAATTAATTATGCTAATTTCTGATTGGAAAAATGCATCAGAACTGGCTATCGCTTGTTTGTTTTACAGTGCAAAGACAGAACTTTGAGATTTCGTTGCAAAATAACAAAAAAACATAATAACATAGAAGTTCATCAATCAAATATTTTTTTTGTATAGTTTTTATTTGTGTTTTTCCCAACACATTGTTCCAAAGCAGCTTTATAGAAGATCAGCTGTAATGTCTGTAACATCTCAAAAACATACAAACATTGTAATAATGTATTTTGCTGTTTGGAAGGAAATTGGTAAAGTGGCATTCAACTGATCACAAAGTGTAGTCAGAACATTACTGATGTAAAAAACAGCATCATCACTATTTGAAAAAAGTCATTTTTGATCAAATCTAGATAGCAGCATCACTCCAACACCTTATCCTAGAGTAATCATGCTAAATTGATCATTTGATACTAGAAAATCACTTGCCATTATATCAAACACAGTTGAAGGCCATTTGGTTCATTAAATGAAGCTTAACGTTGTCTTTATGTTTGTTTTTGAGTTGCCACAGTATGCAATAGACTGGCATGTCTTAAGGTCAATATTAGGTCACAAATGACAAAAAATGTAACAGCTTTCTCTAGTAACTCATCAGTCAATCATTGTTTAGAGGAATGAAGGCTATACAATGCTTGCAATTGCCAAAAAACTGAAGATTTTATACAAAGGTGAACAGAACAGTCAAAGGACAACTGGCTCTAACAAGGACAGAAAGAGATGTGGAAGGCCAGATGTACAACTAAATACATCAGTACATCAGAGTCTCTAGTTTGAGAAATTGACGCCTCACATGTCCTCAGCTTACAGCTTCATTGAATTCTACCTGCTCAACACCAGTTTCATGTACAACAGTAAAGAGAAGACTCGGGAGTGCAGGCCTTGTGGGAAGAATTGCAAAGAAAAAGCCACTTTTGAAACAGAAAAACAAAAAGAAAAGTTTAGAGTGGGCAAAGAAACACAGACATCGGACAACAGTGTTATGGATCTTAACCCGATTGAGCATTTGTGGGATCAGCTAGACTGTAAGGTGCGTGAGAAGTGACCGACAAGACAGACACATGTCCTTTTAATGTCCTGACTATTCGTTGTGATCATATGAATGCCACTTTAGTGAATAAAAGTACCAATTTCTTTCCATAAGAGACAAATCTGTATATTATTCAAAACATTTGGCCACCAGTGTATTATAACCACATTGCTATGATGTATAACACATTTGTAAATGAATAACCCCCCTATATATATACTTAACAAAGGGAACATTAAAGTAAAGTGTTATCGTCCTCTCTCTTCTTCTCTATGTCTCTCATTACCCGTACCTCTTCTCTAATCTTTTTTGTAATCAGAGTTCATTCCTCTTGCTCTTCTGTTTTACATCACTGACGTTCCATTGTTCACATTCCTTCACTATCTCTCTCTCTCTCTCTCTCTCACACACACACACACACACACACACACACGCACGCACGCACGCGCACACACACACGCACGCACGCACGCACACACACACACACACACACACACACACACACACACACACACACACACACACACACACACAC
This sequence comes from Xyrauchen texanus, assembly GCF_025860055.1. Lineage (NCBI taxonomy): Eukaryota > Metazoa > Chordata > Actinopteri > Cypriniformes > Catostomidae > Xyrauchen > Xyrauchen texanus. The sequence continues at coordinate 2,460,898 of NC_068293.1, forward strand.
ACACACACACATGTTGTGTTTCCATGTTTTATGGGGACTTTCCATAGACATAATGGTTTTTATACTGTACAAACTTTATATTCTATCCCCTAAACCTAACCCTACCCCTAAACCTAACCCTCACAGAAAACATTCTGCATTTTTACATTTTCAAAAAACATAATTTAGTATGATTTATAAGCTGTTTTCCTCATGGGGACCGACAAAATGTCCCCACAAGGTCAAACATTTCGGGTTTTACTATCCTTATGGGGACATTTGGTCCCCACAAAGTGATAAATACACGCTACACACACACACACACACACACACACACACACACACACACACACACACACACACACCAATTACACTTCTGCATGTCGTAATATAATATCTCTTTTGAATGGCATTGTTGTTGCCTTTCCTTGCATCAGAAGGTCAGTTTCTCACAGTCTTTGTGTGTGCGTCGTTCACAATTTAAGCTGCATTACCACCTGCATCCAGTTGGGGGAGTCTCTCCTCATGTCTGAGTTCACTGTGCCTGTGAACAGAAAGCATTATTAGCATTGGGAAGTCCGATTCTTTTTAGAGAATCGATTCGTTCGGACGATTCGTTACGGATGATACAATGACGCTATTAGAATATTTCATTTTCTATTTTATTACCGTTGTTTAACTTTATGTTGTTGATGATTTTATTTATGTCACATGTTTACAACGAACATGTCAAACATCTAACAGTTTTAACCCTTGAGATCCCCCTTATAGTCAAGTGATTTACTAACGCCTTGCGAATCAGTTCTATCGAAATATAAAAGCTAATGTGAGAGCATTGTAAGAGATGGGATATCTATCGCACAGCACACGTGTGTAAAAGGGGTGTTTTATTCACATACTACCAATTCCAACGAAATCCTTTATATAAAATCCAAGTAAACATCTGCAAAAAAATAAAAAATACAAAACAAATTGAATAAAAACACATACACGCGCACGTACGCACGCACATAAATATAGCTTCATGTAAACAATTAAACAAGTAGTTGTACATAATGTCTTCTGTCTAAAGTCAAGCTAAATGCTTATATGTCTGTTTAATATTTGCTCGGGAGAAAGATTGTGTATTTTTGCTCTAAACCAGAAGAACGAGGAGGAAATGGTCTCTTAGCCATCCCATACCTCTTATACAGGCTTGTCTTGTCAGGATATATGGCGTGAAGTATTCACAGTGAAGTTTGTGATTTCAGATTAAACTCTCCTCCATCAGTCAACACTGCACTAAATTAACTCTCACAGAGAGACCAGACATTTACCTAATGTGTTTAATATGATTTAATGAAAAAGTTCATGACTCAGACTGTCTCCATTCTACTCTGTAAACATCATGCAGTTTGGCGTGAATAAACACTTACTAGCAGCCTGGGCTGAAGTGTAATGGAAGTCTAACGGAAGAAGGGAAAATTGTCCTGCACTTGAACAGAGAAATAAATGGTTAGTGACATTTCTCATTCAGAACTAAGAGATCTTTCAAAGACTGCAACATTTAAAACCCTGAAGAAATTCCATCATCATCATCAATGTCGTTGTCTTGATAGTCAAATGACAACCTTTGCACACACACACACACACACACACACACACACACACACACACACACACACACACACACACACACACACACACACACACACACACCAAAAAAATTATAATTCTTTCATAATTTGCTCACCCTCATGCCATACCAGATGTGTATGACTTTCTGTCTTCTGCTAAACACAAATTAATATTTCAGCTCTGTACAATACAAGTGAATGCTGACCAGAACTTTGAAACTCCTAAAAGGAGATAAAGTCAGCATAAAAGTAACCCATAAGACTCCAGTGGTCTTCTGAAGTGATCCAGCTGGTTTTGGGTCATCTTCATGCCATTGCAGTCTCTATAGTCATAATCATGATTTCAAGCTTGATTACACTTCCTAGTGGTTAGAGCATATGCAGAATGCTAGATAGTGGTACAAGCAGAGAAATCAAATTGTGCAGTTGTTGGCTGTCATAACAACTCAAATTAGATAATGATATCAACGTAACTAACCTCGGACCATCGCTTCATGACATCTACACTCTCAGATGAGGCAATGTCAAAAAAACGGTCATCTCGACTATGTGAAGTATCAGCACTTTAAAGCCACATGGTTTTGAAAGTGTTTACAAATGTAATACTTTAAACATCACCTTACCCACTAAGAATATATGCCGATGCGAGTGAAAACACTGGAGACCGGAAATGCGAAACAGGTGAATTGTGGAACACTTCCGTGTTCAAGATAAAGGTGGATAACAACAAAGCCACACATAGATCTGTTTTGGTTTTACGAGTGTTGCCATAGACACTTAGAATAGAATTTGCTAGTCGGAAGACATGAACAGCTCCAAGTAGAATATGGACGAGAAGTTATTATCTCGTAAGTACGTTAAATTCAACAGGATGTGAACACACCATTATATCTTCAAAAGGAAGGATTGCACTTTACCAATTTGCTTCAATAAATAATGTTTTTATGAAAATTGGTGTCCTTAATACTTTAAGAAAAACATTTTATAAATGCACGAAGCCACTCGAAGCCATGTTACATAGTGAATATAGTCATGGTCATGACTGAATTGCAAGCACTCTGCACTCAAAGATTCAGAAAAAGCAAGTCTCACATTACAGGTAAAAGAGCCAATCACCTTTTATATACAGACTGTCAATCAACTCGAGAACGCACATGCGCATTAGCTGAACCAGCCTAAATAATTGCATTTTTTTCAATTTATGATTCCAGTGTTGTCCTATTTTACTGCTGATTTGAAATATTTTATTTGATTACATGTATAATTTTGACCAACCATTTTGGAAATTTCGGTCTCTCCCCATTCAAGTGGATAGGAACTGTACTTTTATGCTTGTTTACATTAAAAAGAGCTGCCTGGGACCATTCCAAAGATGGCCGCCGAGTGGCCTGACGTGCCTTGAAATGGACTTTGACTCTGCTATGCACTAATGCGAATAACAACCTTTAGCTGTAATAATATTTATAGCCTTTTGTACCTTAATACTTAATAATGACATAATTCATTTTATTATTTACTATAAGAAGAATTTGGATATTTATGATGAAAATGTTTAAAAGCCTTGTTGATTGATGTACTGTAAATGGTTGTTGTGCTGAAAGTGGAGACGTACAGTGAGACTGATCACAGAGTTTCAGGGCAATAGTTTTAGGAGTCCCTGTAGTGCAGTTACATCAGGCCCATTTGAGAAAAGACAACAATAATAGTCAGTCTGCTGTTTCAGAGAGGTCCATCCTGACCAATACAACACGACATTTCCTCACAACTCAATTCAGTGCACAGTTCGTAATTCATGCTTAATCCTGCTGGGCCAAAGGATATGTCTGTAACTGAGAGTGTGTGTACTTCTCTTGTCAGAGTAGACAAATTATGTGGAAATAGAGTTTCTGTACACTCATTTCCCATCCCAACACACACTCCATTTTAGTCACATTTTAAATGATGTTGAAACTGCAACAGCAATAATGATTTTGTGTCACACTTTGTTTGATTCATGCCTGATGTCTGTATGCCTCTCTCTTTTATACTGGACATATACATTAGCAGTAATTTTGTTCATTTATTTCATTTTTTTATTCATCTATTTCTATTAATTTCTAATACATATCTAATTTGATATTAATCAGATAGGTAGTGTGGTGTGGCATAGAAGTAAATTATGTATCCTAGTATGGTCAGACACCAAGTTATAAACTCTCTTTCCTAACTAGTGTGTAAGATTAGGATTAGTGCACCCAAATCATAGTCTTTTGAAATAACATGTCAAAGGTGCCTAGATGGTGAAAACTATTTTCAGTGGATTTTCACATTTGTAACTTTAGTATTTCAACTTTTCAGTAAAAGAGAAATGACAAGAAATGCGAAACAGAAACTGTTTTAAATCGATTAACTTAAAAGTGAAGTAATATTTTAAGGTGATGAGATAAGCTAGATGCTAACACATAAATGCAAACAAAAACGTTTGGAACATGGTGCTATGTTTTATTAAGACGCTATTTTTTGATTTCTTAATATGTTCTTATACCGACAGACTATGGAAGCATTTTGTATTAATGTTTATCAAGGAATTTATTAATGACTAATAAGTAATTTACAAATGCATTATAAATCACTGATATGCAGTAATAAATACAGTTATTCATACTCAAATGATTAAAAAACATACAAATGTCCTAATTCATGATTTATGTCACAATGCAGCAAAAACAATCTATTAAAGTGAGATTAAAATTATGGATTTTATCACTTTGTGTGACTGTAATGTCTTGATTCACTTGTGTTGTCACTTTTCTTGTCACGTTGATGTGAAAATAATGATTTTAACTTGTCTTAGTGACCTAAAATCATCTGCAAAAACACTTTTCAGCTCTTCAATCTCATTCACAGCAGATATCATATAATAAAGCCTGATGACCATTAAACCATACTGACATTATGTCAGTATGTCAAACATAAATGCTTCATATTTGTCCACTTGACATTAAGGTACATTTTGCTAATGCTGAATAAGAATAAATAAGCATTTATAAAATGTGAGGTAAAATGGCTCACTATTTGGCAGGTAATGTACAAAAGTCACACGTTTTATGCATGTTGTTATTACCGCATATCAATGATTTATAAAGCATTTGTAAATTATTAGCCATTAATGAACCACTTTATTAACCTCTATCATTATGGGTGTTACCACTGTATCACTCTTTAAAATGTTTTATTTTTTCATCACAATTAAAGTACATACTTTTTGTGCATATACCACAAGTATGAAAATTATGAGGATCCAGCAATAGTCTGGGTCAAATCAGAGGTCAAACCACAGTCCATCATACTCTAATGTGCCTGTACATACATTCAGAGTCTGATATATAGTTGTGATCTCACCCGCACTGTAATTTGATCCACTTCTTGTCCCGTGCCGATCCAAACACACACCCCCTCCAGGATGGGTATATTTAACCCTCCATGTCTCCTCACATTACTGCAGCCATTATCTGTTAGTTAATGGCTGGGAGTGGTGTGCCAGGTGCTCTGCCTCACTGACCAGCTGCTGAACTCTTGCCCACTCCTGGAAAACACGCTTGGGCCGTGCTGCTCGTTTGTCACGCAATACACTGACAGTAAAAGGTCATCGCCTCCCATCGCTGCAAGCCAGAAACAGCGGCCTCTATATTACCCAGCACATTGGATTTGTTTAAGACCGGGAAGACAAATGCACACACTAGATTAGCTTTACCTAATCTAGGCCACCTGTCTGTGTGTCTACCTCCCAGGCGGCAGAGAGACGTGGCAGAGGAGATGTGCAGACACTGAGTAATGCTGCTGTGTGCTCCCTGCTCTAGTCATCTGCCCATAACAAGGGCTACAAATGAGCACTTAGACCCTGATTCTGATCACCAGAAATGTTTGTGTGGACAACGAGGGGTCATTTACTCACTTTGTGATTAAAAAAGTGGCACACACCTAGCACATACAATATTCCTCTGAATATTAGTGATGTTTGCCTGTGCACAACACTGATGCTAGGGTGTTATGAGTCTGTGGCAGCGGGGGCGTGGTCAAACGCCCGTCCGGGAGAGAAAAGCGGTAAGGGCGCTCACACCTGAGCTAAATTATGTCTAACACCTGTCTCTAATTGCAGTAGCGTGAGGAGAGCGGATAAAAAGCCAGCAGCCACAGAGCATGGGGAGAGAGCCTGACACAAAGCCAAGAATAGTTGTGTGTGATACAGCAAATTAACTGTAAAAATAAAGCTTACCCCTTAAGCTGACATCGGTTTCCGTCCCTTCCTTGGTCCGCTTCACACTGGTGCCGAAACCCGGGAATAGAAGGAACATCTTTTTTTTCCAAGTTATGGAGCAGAGTCGCCCCATAGAGTCCTCCCAGCTGGCGGAAGTCCTCCGGTCCCTCGCTACTCTCCATCAGGGACACCAACAGGCTCTGGTGGAGCTCCGACAGGACCAGGATTGCCGGTTCTTTGAAATAATGTGGGCTCAAGCAGAAGACCGGCTGGCCATCCGGAGCCTCCTCAGCCAGGAGACTGCTCCAGACGCAGCCGCGACCCCGGACCCCCGCGCCACACTGCCCCCACCCTCGCTACAGAAGATGGGGCCGGCAGATGATCCAGAGGCGTTCCTGGACCTCTTTGAACGCACGGCGGAAATTTGGGGTTGGCCACGCGACCAGTGGGCAGCCCGCCTCGTCCCTCTCTTGTCCGGGGAAGCACAGCTCACGGCACAACAGCTTCCGGCAGCAAGCCTCCTGGCTTATACCGACCTGAGGAGAGCCATCCTGCAACGGGTTGGTCGGAGTCCGGAAGAAAGTCGCCAGCTCTTCCGGGCCATGAAACTGGATAAATCCGACCGCCCGTTTGCGTTCGCCCAGCGGCTCCGTGATGCCTGTCGGAGGTGGCTGTTAGCGGAGGACCGCGACGTCGAGGAGCTGGTCGATCAGGTGGTACTGGAGCAGTTTGTCCAGCGCTTGCCCCGGAAAACGGCGGAGTGGGTCCAGTGCCACCGCCCGGCGTCGCTGGAGGAAGCCGTATGGCTCGCGGAGGACCACATGGCGGCGATTCCCAGGGCGGATGAGCCCTCTCTCTCTCTCTCCCCTTCCCCTGTGTCTTCTCCTGTTTTTCTCCCCTCCCCTCTTCCCTCTCGTTCTGCTCTCTCCCCAGGGTCCGTTCCTGCCCCCCGCAGGCGCAGAGGATTCACGAGACCAGCTTCCCGGCCGTGGGAAAACCCGCCTACCCCTTCCCCGTCCTTCAGCCGCTCTCCTCCTCAGGTGGGGGCACCCGCCAGCACGGGTGCGGCCGTGGTGCCTGGGCCGGTCTGCTGGAGGTGTGGAGACCCGGAGCACTTCTGGGATCAGTGTCCGCTGATGGAAATAGGGATGGTGGTGCGGGTCTCCGACTTCCCGCAGGCTGCCCCCGATCGGGCTGGAGCATACCATGTTCCGGTAAGGATCCAGGGGGGTACATACCAAGCATTGTTGGATACCGGCTGTAACCAGACCACCATCCACCAACGCTTGGTTCAACCCGGGGCTTTGGGTGTAGCTAAACTGGTGGGGGTGAGGTGTGTGCATGGGGATGTTCACAAGTATCCCATGGTGACCTTGGCGATTAAATTCAGGGGAAAAACCCATAGTGTGGAGGCAGCGGTTAGTTCCCGCCTCACCCATCCGCTAATCTTGGGTACCGATTGGCCGAATTTTAAAGATATTTTAGAGGGTGTTTGTGCGGATGGGTCCTGCATAAAGAGGTGTGCAGTGTGCGATGCTTTGGCAGAGGAGGCGGAGCCGGGGCCGTCCTCGGCTGCTCTGAATGATGAGAGAAGGGGCGAAGTGGCCGCCCCTCCTCTCAGGGAATTCCCTGAGGGGGACTTTCCTCTGGAGCAGTCGCGGGACGAATCCTTTAAACATGCTCTTGACCAAGTGAGAGTAATTGATGGTCAACAGCTCCGGCCGGGCATCGCCATTTCATACCCATATTTTGCCATGATTAGAGATCGGTTATATAGAGTGACGCAGGACACTCAAACAAAGGAGGAAGTAACGCAATTGTTGATTCCACGGAGCCGCCGGGAAATGGTCTTCCAGGCGGCTCACTATAATCCTATGGCCGGTCACCTAGGGGAACGGAAAACACTTCTCCGTCTAATAGCCCGTTTCTATTGGCCGGGCATTGGCGGTGACGTCCGCAGGTGGTGTGCGGCGTGCCGTGAATGTCAGCTGGTAAACCCACCGGCCACCCCAAAAGCGCCATTGCACCCTCTACCATTAATCGAGGTCCCCTTCGAAAGAATTGAGATGGACCTCGTTGGGCCATTAGAACGGTCAGCACGCGGACATCGCTTCGTGTTAGTCCTAGTGGATTACGCGACGCGATATCCGGAAGCAGTGCCTCTGAGCAACATCTCAGCACGTAGTGTTGCAGGGGCACTCTTCAAGATAATCTCCCGGGTGGGGATTCCGAAAGAAATCCTCACCGATCAAGGCACGACTTTTATGTCACGAACACTTCGCGAACTTTACGAGCTCTTGGGCATTAAATCGATTCGCACTAGCGTTTACCACCCGCAGACTGATGGCCTAGTGGAGCGATTTAATAAAACGCTAAAGAACATGATTCGTAAATTCGTACACTATGACGCTAGAAATTGGGATAAGTGGCTAGACCCCCTGTTGTTTGCGGTACGAGAGGTCCCACAAGCCTCCACAGGGTTCTCCCCGTTTGAGCTACTGTATGGGCGACGCCCCCACGGTGTCCTTGACATCATCCACGAAGCGTGGGAGGAGGGACCTTCTAATAGCAAAAATGAAATTCAGTTCGTTCTTGATCTTAGAGCAAAACTCCACACACTGGGGCGACTAACACAGGAGAATTTGCTCCAAGCTCAAGAACGCCAACGCCGGCTCTATGACAGGGGTGCTCGGCTACGGGAATTTGCACCGGAGATAAGGTACTCAGTATTACTCCCAACATCGAAGCTCTAAATTACTCGCCAAGTGGCAAGGACCCTTTGAGGTCACACGACGGGTAGGGGATCTCGATTATGAAGTTAAACGTACCGATAGAGGGGCGCACGTCAAATTTATCACCTCAACCTCCTGAAATTATGGAGAGAGGCGGCCTCTGTGACGTTGGCCACGGTAGTTCCGAGAGGGCGGAGCTCGGACCGAGGTAAACAAAAACTACAATCTTAACACTCCGGTTACTTGTGGAGACCAACTCTCACCGCGGCAACTCACAGAGGTTTCTGGATTACAAAAGGAATTTGCGGATGTGTTTTCCCTCTACCGGGCCGTACAACCATCATACAGCACCACATCGAGACCGAGCCGGGCGCGGTGGTGCGTGTCGCCTTATCGCTAACCCGAACATAAAAAGAAAATAGTACGGGAGGAATTAGATGCAATGCTTGATATGGGCGTAACAGAGGAATCCCACAGTGATTGGTCCAGCCCGGTTGTTCTTGTTCCCAAGAGTGATGGGTCTGTTCGATTCTGTGTGGATTACAGAAAAGTTAACGCGGTGTCTAAATTTCACGTGTACCCAATGCCCCGTGTTGATGAACTGCTCGATCGGTTAGGTACTGCTCGATTTTATTCGACCTTGGATTTAACAAAGGGTTATTGGCAGATCCCCTTGACACCAATGTCCTGTGAGAAAACAGCCTTCACTACGCCGTTTGGATTACACCAATTTGTGACGCTTCCTTTCGGTTTGTTTGGGGCTCCGGCCACGTTTCAGCGACTCATGTATCGGATCCTCAGACCGCACACCGCGTACGCCGCTGCCTATTTAGATGATATTATCATTTATAGCAATGATTGGTAGCGGCACATGCAACATCTGAGGGCCGTCCTGAGATCGCTGCGCGGCGGGGCTCACAGCAAACCCTAAGAAGTGCTGCGATTGAGCGTGTGGAGGTACGGTATCTGGGATTCCACTTGGGTCATGGCCAGGTGCGTCCCCAAATTGATAAGACCGCGGCGATTGCGACTTGCCCTAGACCTAAGACCAAAAAGGGGGTGAGGCAGTTCCTGGGGCTGGCTGGCTATTACAGAAGATTTGTGCCTAATTATTCGGACGTCACCAGCCCGCTGACTGACCTCGCTAAAAAGGGGGCTCCAGATCCGGTCCAATGGTCAGAGCAGTGCCAACAGGCGTTTACACAGATTAAAGCTGCACTTTGTGGGGGGCCGCTTTTGCATGCACCTGACTTCTCTCTCAAGTCAAGTCAAGTGGTTTTTATTGTCGTTTCAACCATATACAGTTAGTACAGTACACAGCAAAACGAGACAACGTTCCTCCAGGACCATGGTGCTACATAAAAACAACAAAGGAACAACATAGGACCACATGAGACAACACAACGAAATAAAATACCTATATAAACTACCTATATATACCTATATAAAGTGCACGTGCAAACATGTGCAAAAAGTACAGGACAGTACAACAAATTACTGACAATGAACAGGACAATAGACAGTGCAGCGCCGACCAGTACTCAGTAGTGCAAAAAGATGACAGTTTCTAAAAATGTAAACATAACATACTATGAGATAATGTTCTATGCACATAGCAGTTATTGAGGTAGCAGACAGTTATAAAGTGACAGTTATTAAAGTGCAACTCAGGACACGTGTGTGTCAAACCAGTCTCTGAGTATTGAGAAGTCTGATGGCTTGGGGGAAGAAGCTGTTACACAGTCTGGCCGTGAGGGCCCGAATGCTTCGGTACCTCTTGCCAGACGGCAGGAGGGTGAAAAGTTTGTGTGAGTGGTGTGTGGGGTCATCCACAATGCTGGTTGCTTTGCGGATACAGTGTTTTTTGTAAATGTCTTTGATGGAGGGAAGAGAGACCCCAATGATCTTCTCAGCTGTCCTCACTATCCTCTGCAGGGATTTGCGGTCCGAAACGGTGCAAGTCCCAAACCAGGCAGTGATGCAGCTGCTCAGGATGCTCTCAATAGTCCCTCTATAGAATGTAGTGAGGATGGGGGTTGGGAGATGTGCTTTCCTCAGCCTTCGAAGAAAGTAGAGACGCTGCTGGGCTTTCTTGGTGATAGAGCTGGTGTTGAGGGACCAGGTGAGGTTCTCCGCCAGGTGAACACCAAGGAATTTGGTGCTCTTGATGATTTCCACAGAGGAGCCGTCGATGTTCAGCGGAGTGTGTTCACATTGTGCTCTCCTAAAGTCAACAACCATCTCTTTTGTTTTGTCGACATTCAGGGACAGGTTGTTGGCTCTACACCAGTTCGTCAGCCGCTGCACCTCCTCCCTGTATGCTGACTCATTGTTCTTGCTAATGAGACCCACCACGGTCGTGTCATCGGCGAACTTGATGATGTGATTCGAGCTGTGCATTGCTGCACAGTCGTGAGTCAGCAGAGTGAACAGCAGTGGACTGAGCACACAGCCCTGGGGGGCCCCAGTGCTCAGTGTGGTGGTGGTGGAGATGCTGTTCCCGATCCGGACTGACTGAGGTCTCCCAGTCAGGAAGTCCAGGATCCAGTTGCAGAGGGAGGTGTCCAGGCCCAGCAGGTTCAGCTTTCCAATCAGGTGCTGGGGAATGATTGTGTTGAATGCTGAGCTGAAATCTATGAACAGCATTCGAACGTATGAGTCCTTATTGTCTAGGTGGGTGAGGGCCAGATGGAGGGTTGTGGTGATGGCATCGTCCGTTGAACGGTTTGAACGATCACGCAAACTGCAGTGGGTCTAGTGAGGGGGCAGCTGGGTCTTAATCTGCCTCATGACGAGCCTCTCGAAGCACTTCATGATGATGGGTGTAAGTCGCGACGGGACGGTAGTCGTTGAGGCAGGACACTGAAGACTTCTTTGGCATGGGGATGATGGTGGTGGCCTTGAAGCACGTTGGAACAACGGCGCTGCTCAGAGAGATGTTGAAGATGTCGGTAAGAACATCTGCTAGCTGGTCTGCACATCCTCTGAGCACTCTGCCAGGAATGTTGTCTGGTCCAGCAGCCTTCCGTGGGTTGACTCTACGTAGAGTTTTCCTCACATCTGCCGTGGTAAGACAGAGCACCTGGTCGTTGGGAGGAGGGGTGGACTTCCTCGCCATCACGTCGTTCTGCACTTCAAACCGAGCGTAGAAGTCGTTCAGCGCATCTGGAAGGGAGGCATCTTTGTCACAGGCAACTGATGTTGTCCTGTAGTTGGTGATGGCCTGGATGCCCTGCCACATGCGCCGCGTGTCACCGCTGTCCTGGAAGTGACTGTGGATTCTCTGGGTGTGTGTGCGCTTTGCCTCTCTGATTGCCCGTGACAGTTTAGCCCTAGCTGTTCTTAGGGCTGCCTTATCGCCTGCTCTGAAGGCGGAGTCTCGGGACCTCAGCAGCGTGCGCACCTCCGCAGTCATCCACGGCTTCTGGTTGGAGCGTGTGGTGATGGTCTTGGAGAAAGTGACATCATCAATGCACTTGCTGATGTAGCTGGTCACTGATGCTGTGTATTCCTCCAAGTTGGTAGAATCGTCATATGTTGCAGCCTCCTGAACATGTGCCAGTCAGTACACTCAAAACAGTCCTGAAGAGCAGAGATGGCTCCTGCTGGCCAGGTTTTCACCTGCTTCTGAAGCGGTTTTGTGCATCTGACGAGCGGTCTGTATGCTGGAATTAACATAACAGAGATGTGGTCTGAGTAGCCGAGGTGGGGCGGGGCTCCGCCGGCAGCGCCTGGGATGTTTGTGTAAACAAGATCAAGCTGCTCAGCCCTCTCGTTGCAAAGTCCACATACTGATGGAATTTAGGGAGCACTGTCTTGAGATTTGCATGGTTGAAATCTCCGGCGACAATAAACAGTCCGTCGGGGTGAGCGTTCTGCAGTTCAGCTCATAGCCCCATACAGTTCACAGAGCTTCCTTAGCGTTAGCTTGGGGAATGTAAACTCGGTTATGCAAACAGTGGTGAATTCCGTGGTAGATAAAACGGTCTGCATCTAACAGTCACAAGCTCCAACAGCGATGAACAGTAACTAGAGACTAGCATAGAGTTCTTGCACCATTCCGTGTTGATGTAAACACACAAGCCACCACCGCGAGTCTTACCGCAGAGAGCTGTATTTCTGTCGGCATGAAACGAGGCGAGCCCGTCTAGCTGAATGGCGCATCCGGAACTCTGTCGCTGAGCCACGCCTCCGTGAAAACAAAGACGCAGCAGTCTCTAAACTCACGCTGTGTAGCCTGCTGGAGTCGGATATAGTCCAGTTTATTGTCCAGGGAGCAAACATTTGAGAGCAGGATAGACGGGAGAGCTGGCCGGCTAGGGTTTGTTTTTAGCCTAGCATGGACCCCCGCCCTCTTTCCGCTTCGCTTTCGCGACACCGCTACGACGTCCTCTCCCCGGCCACCGGCATCAGGCGACGCCGAGGGCTGGAGGCCTGGTCTCCGCAGCAAGCCGAGTACGCGTAGCGCCTCCTGCAGGTCATCATGCAGCTTGGTTTTTGCATGAGTCTTATATTTGAGTAGTGTCTGGCGATGGTAGACACGAACACTGGTTGCTCCGATGTCCATGTGTTGCAAAAGTCGGGCTTTTTTAACAAAAATAGCACCATTGTGGATCCGGAGTGGCCGCTGCGTGCTACCGCGCCGCCATCTTGGATCTCTCCCTTTTGTTTTGCAGACGGACGCTTCAGACAGAGGGCTGGGGGCCGTACTCTCACAGGTGGTGGAGGGAGAGGAGTGCCCGGTGCTGTACATTAGCCGGAAGCTCTCCTTAAGGGAGACTAAGTACAGCACCGTAGAGAAGGAGTGTCTGGCCATCAAGTGGGCGGTCCTCACCCTCCGATACTACCTGCTGGGGCGGGCCTTCACCCTCTGCTCGGATCATGCCCCACTGCAGTGGCTCCACCGCATGAAAGATACTAACGCCCGGATCACCCGTTGGTATCTGGCCCTCCAGCCTTTTAAGTTCAAGGTGGTCCACAGACCGGGGGTGCAGATGGCTGCCGCTGACTTCCTCTCCAGAAATGGGGAGTGGTAGGCAGGCCGGATGATGCCCCGGCCTGAGTCGGGCGGTGGGGGTATGTGGCAGCGGGGGCGTGGTCAAGCGCCCGTCCAGGAGAGAAAAGCGGTAAGGGCGCTCACACCTGAGCTAAATTATGTCTAACACCTGTCTCTAATTGCAGTAGCGTGAGGAGAGCGGATAAAAAGCCAGCAGCCACAGAGCATGGGGAGAGAGCCTGACACAAAGCCAAGAATAGTTGTGTGTGATACAGCAAATTAACTGTAATAATAAAGCTTACCCCTTAAGCTGACATCGGTTTCCGTCCCTTCCTTGGTCCGCTTCACAGAGTCTTTCACAATTTGGTGCTTTGATGTTGTTAAGGTGTTGCTAGGTGGTTGCTGGGGTGTTTTTGGTGTTTGCTAGGTGGTTGATTACTGGCCCAATCAAAAGAGCCCAGCCCTAAGATATTCCAGACCCTAGGTATACTTTGTTTTTGCGGGTTCCGGATCAGCTCGTGCCCGGCCGACTGCGTTGCCTTGCTGAGTATACTTTTCTGACCGTAAATGAATAGGAACGCATTCGACTCATGCACACTGCAAACTGCTTTGTGACACTCTTTTTATAGAGTCAAAGGCCAGCACAAGCAGAGGAACGCGTGCGCGAGTCAAGGAAATCTAAGCGGCTGTGCTGATGATGCAATTTGTGTTACACACTGCGGTGTGATTCGCAACACGCACAACCAAAGTATACTTTGGACTTTGGCTTGGGTTATGGCTTCTTCAAGGAATATTCCTGGGTCAAAATAAATTAATCTCAGTCAACAGCATTTGTGGCATTATGTTGATTACAACAAAACATTATTTTGACTCACCCCCTCCTTTATTAAAAAAAAAGGCCTTGGTATATTTTGATTTATTTAGGCCTTGGTCTACTGTGTTGACTTTTAAAATACATTCTTCTGACCATGAACAAATGTGAAATATCAGCTGGCTTTCTGGTGCGATCAAAACAATCTTGAGCTGAACACTCTCAAAACAGTGGAGATGATAGTGGACATCAGGAGAAATCCCCCTGTACACAACCTCCTCACCCTCCTGAACAGCACTGTGGCAGCAGTGGGGTCATTAGGGTTCCTGGGCTTTACCATCTCTCAGTAGAAAGTAAGCTCGACCTGCCACAGGAGCTGCTGACACAGTTCTACTCGGCTATCATTGAGTCTGTCCTGTGTATATCTATAAATGTCTCCTTTGGTTCAGCCACCAAATCAGACAGAAGGAAACCACAATGGACAGTCAGGAATGCTGAAAGGATTATTGGTGCCCCTCTGCCCACCCTCCAAGACCTGGACCCCACACACCCTGCCCACTCCCTCTTTGAATTATTCCCCTCTGGCCGGCGCTACAGAGCACTGAACACCAGGACATCCAGGCACAAGAACAGTCTGTACCCTCAGGCCATTTTCCACATGAATTAAACTACCTCAGGACTCCCTCATAGTGCAATAATGTAAATACATATCTCATGTACATATGTAAATTCACATATTTAATTCAACTGTTTCAATTTTAACTGTACATACCCCTACCTTGCACATACATTACCACTTCAGTACCACTACAGTACATAGGCCATTCTGTTACAAATCCTATTGTTTGTATGTCTGTATAGACTCTTACCTTGTTTTGCATTCTGTGTCTTACTGTAATGTTCTGTGTGCTGTGTTTCTCCTATCACCAAAAACATGCTTTGTGTATGTGAGAACACTAGGCAATAAAGTTCATTCTGATTCTGAAATTAACAGGAAATGGTTGACTTTTTCTGAAGTTATTTTGAGTAAGCATCATCTTAATTTGTCACTTAAAAAGCATCTTGCTGTCTCAAAATGATTTGCATTAGTTGACCAATTGTCCCCTATAACTATTTTCCCGGTATCTACACAATTTACTCATTAATCACTTTAAACCCCCTATTGGGAGCTTTTACCCCAAGTGAGGGAGTATTTTACCCCAAGTGTAGGGTAAAAGTCTCCCTCACTGCTTTTTTTAAAAAAAAAAAAAATTAATTGAAACAACCTTCCATTATTCTTTTTTTTTGAGAAATTAACATTATGCCACCAATGCTGTTAATTTAACTTAGTTTGTATTGAAACAGGGGCCTTTCTTTAAGCTTAAGTCTATGTATTTCTTTGCACCTGCTTATCACCCGCAAGACAAAATCAAAAATGTCATCACTTAGAAAAGTAATATCATACCTTTCCTCAACAAGCTGCAGTATTTGAGCTATCAATTATGCCTTTAACACAAACAGATACGTTTCATAATTCAAAAAGCTAACCCGATGAACAGCAGAATTGTGATATTTCCTCAGTGTGTGTGAGTGGGGGAAAAAACTACAAACGTTATGAATGGCGAAAAGTAATTCAAAGCAAAATGTGAAGAAACATAAGAGCACTTCAAGCATCATTGTAAACACATGAGGGACTGAAGGCTCTAAACTACATTTAACACATAAAGGTTTCAACATTTCTGAAGGTAGATTTCTCCAAATCAAAAACAGCTAAAGGGAAAATATCAAAGGGTTAAACATCTGTTTATTTAATGATGATAGTTGTTATAGTCAGGAGCGATGTGACGTGAAAGTGGTCCTGTAGTTTATGACACAAATATCTCAATAGGCAGAGCTCTGCTGTTTGAACAGTCAGGGGTGGATATCCTATCAAAGTGAAGGGCTGAAATCCTCTGAGCGTTCCATAAAAAATCGGTATAAACTGACTGACATTTCTTGGACAATTTCCCTCTCTCTCGCATTCCAAGGTCAAGCACAGAGAGTAAAGTAATACCAATCCTTCAAGATAGGGTCAAGCCGTAAAATTAACAAGATATTAATAACTTCCTGTGTACGTCCAATATCACTTCTGTCAAATGATTTTTTCCCCTGTCCAAACTATTATGTATCTTGGTGTGTTTTTTATTAATACCCAGCATCTGTTATGAAGAGAACAGCCAGTGAGACTCATGCAGTGCAGGGTGAATAGCTCAGTTCCTGTTCTCTGCCCTGTGCTGCCATGATTTAGTGCAGTCTCACCATTTCCTGCCATTATTGTTCTTTCCAGCTTGGTGCTGCTATTCAAATTAGTGACGTCTGCCTTAGTCCAGTTCTATAATGCTGAGAGTCATATGTGTGTGTGTACGTGTGTGTGTGCATCAGTGTGTATTTTACTGTTTATGGACTGGCCCCATTGACTTATATCATATGTGCCTCACTGTAACCGCCTTTTTTCTTCAATAAACAAGGGTGAGTCAAACTGATTTTTGTGGTAATCAACATCATACTACAAAGGCTGTTGAATCATGTTAATAATTTGAATTCATTTTTATTAATTTTATCACAATCTCACAAACCTCCTGCAGTTTTATCAGCAGTTTTGGGTGTAATTCAATTGCAAAGTATTTAGTTACTGTAATCGAATTACATTTTAGTCAAAAAGTAGGGTAAAACACTGCATTTTATAATCTTTTAATTAGATTACAGTTACTGACTTTCAATTAATTTAATTCCTTTAAGTACATTACATGGGTTACACATACAAAAACACCAAAATCAGTGAACTGGTAAAGATGGAATTTGCCACTACAGTTGGCTAAAAATACTTTTCGGAAATGCACCCCTGGTTGTTATGGACTTGTGGAAATGGCTGTGTAGTGTTGAAGGTCAAAAAGTTAGCAAGGAATGCAGGTATGGCTGATGCTAGTGCTTTTTATCTCTCCCCTTGTTGTCCTTATTAAAAAACAGCCTTATCAGGACATTGCACCGTAAGATACACACAGTGGCTGATTTAGGCATAGGTGACATGGGGGCATAATGGTATTTTGCCGGTAACGGCACGAGGCACCCACACAGAAAAGTAGGAACACTGAACCCCCCCAACCCCCCCCCCCCCCAGCTGAATTTTAATTGGCGCAATATACCACACATCACAATCTCTGATATGCTGCAAAATTAGGGAAGAGCAGGTGTGTAATTGCCCTACTTTCTCAAATATGGAAAAAAAAACATATAACAGTATTTTCTCAAAGATAAATTGTTTTGTTTTCTCTAAATGTTGCCATTTTATTGTGGCCAATCAATACAAATGCCCTTCACCATCATTCCTGAATATTTGATGTAGTTTGAACTCTAGACATTGAACAGGTGTGAAACAATATTCCCTTACGTTATACACCATCCTTCACATACAGACACCAACAGCTATTGGCAAACATACACATGCGTGCACATGCATAGACACATTCACACACGAGTATGCACACTCTGTCTTCAGTGTCAAGTTTTTCATAACAACATCTTTATACTCAATTTAACAAGAAGTCATAATAACTGTCATTTCTAAACAGTTTTATTATTCATGATTTATATGATTTATATATATATATATATATATATATATATATATATATATATATATATATATATATATATATATATATATATATTGGCATCCTAATTTTAACAAGAGTGTATAGTGGGAGTTTAAGTGAGTTGTTAGTTATAAGTGTATTCCTGTGATTGTGTCTTATAAACCTACTATTTACAGTAATGAACAGTATTTACGGTGTAGTAAATATTACAGTAATAATAAATCTACTTGTATTTATACAGTTGCCATTTTTCTTTTCTTTTTTTTTTATAATCCTTAATAGATTTTGGGTATTGTGGGTATTTTGGTAAGTTATTGGTGACTGTTTTTCTGTGACTGTGTCCAATATTTAAACTGTTTAATGTGTTATGACTGTGAATGTGTATATTATTGAGCTGTTTGTTTATTTGCTGCAGCAGAGGTGAAGTGAGGGTGTAGCTGTCAGCCTGAAGGTGCAGTGACATCATCAGGTCATAAACTCTGACCTCTTCACCTCTCATATCACACAGCACTCATCAGCCTCAGAAACACACAAACACACACCATCCCACATCTGAACCAGCCAACTGCATTAAGAATTGCATGATGGCTGCTCTTGGTCGCTATTACTGGTGCTTATTCAAATATTTTCTTTTTTTTTTCTTACAAATTACTAATAAATCATGTGGCTTGTTGAGGAGAGCTGTGCTATTACTTTTCTAAATAATCAGAATTGCACATTTTAAACAGGCAGGGAATGAAACAGGTAGGGAAAAATCCTAGACTTACATTTAAGCAGGATTAGAATATCACAGAGACTTAGGGGTGGACTCTTTTGACTTTTCAAATTGTAAACGACAAACCAGAACACCACAGCATCATGGTGGGGTTTGAACGAGCAAGCACCATACACATTGTACTTGTACAGTTATACTCTTTTTTTAGACCTCAACACAGAGCTTTCTAGACCTTATTGTAGCTTCATCATATTTCTTCTAATCATCGTTTATCCTCTTAAAATATGCTGATCTGTAATTTTGCAGATGTGTTAATGAGATGAGAGCAGTTTTTGTTTTGTCAGCTTCTATATTCAGTCTCAGCTGTTGGATAAACCTTGGGTGTTTAGAGTAAGACCATCATAAGAGCAGAACTGTAATGTTTGTATTTATGGGTCATATGCATTAAACCACAATGAAACTGCTGTTACACAGACTTCATCAGTCTGGATCGAGACCACTAGAAGAACACACACATTTTTACCAAGTTGATCAGGCCAATACATAGACCATCCAATCCATTCTGCTTTTGTTATTGACCTAACATTAAATACTACTGGCTTACACAAACCCAAACCCTACCAATAATATACTGTGAGATTAAAAGAAGGGATTATGAAATTTTGCTACAGTCCTCTTTGTTTTTATAGCTCTTCACACTCATTCACAGCATATTTCATATAATAAAGCCTTTGTATACATAGGCTACTAATGTGTCCACTAAACATCAAGGTACATTTTCATAGGTTACTAATGTTGAGAAAGTGTTACCACCTATAACATGGGGTGAATTGGCTCACTATTTGGAAAATATTGCATGACATTCATCCTTTTATTCATGTTATAACCACATATCAATGATTTATGATGAATTTGTAAATGAATTATTGGTCCTTTATGAACCTCTTTATAAGTCCTTAAAGGTGTACTCAGTAAATTTTAGTTTGTGTCATCTTGGACTTACAGTGACACCTAGTGGTGTGGATGTAGCATTATTCAAAATCAATAGTTTTCAGTTACAGATGCCATTGTAGAAATTCACTATTCACAATCAGCCATGAATAATTTAATCCAAGAGTGAACATGTCCAATAACAAGACGGTAACTGAGATTAAGCGAGTACTATTCAGCTTGTCATGTGATTCTAAAATGGCAGCCCCCATGAGGGCGCCCCATCCCTGTGTAGAATAAAACATGTGTTTGTGTGAGACTGTGTGCACCCCTGGGGAGGACAGTTAGTCCAGAACTACTATACTGGCACATTTTCTCCAGCACACTGTACATTATCCACACAAACAAATAAGATCACAAATAAGACCAGCACAATGTGTGTGTGTGTGTGTGTGTGGAGGCAGAGAGGGCTTGCTTTGCAGGCGGAGAGAGGTGAGCTCTGCTGATAATAAAAGCATATGCTGGCTGTTAGGTGAATGAGAAATAAAGACATCGTAATAATCCATCTTCATTACTTCTCTTCCCCATCGTGGGATCTGTTTCAGCAGGTCACATGATATTTGACTAACTCTCCCTCCTGTTCTCTCTCCAGCTGTCTGGCTCTCTGGTTATTGGCGGAGTCCTGATGTTACGGTCAGAGTTTACATCAGCGTGAGGAGATGGAGAGCTGGTTTCCATGCCGACTGACTGCTGTTCAAGGGCATTATGGAGATGGTGCGGCTCTCCCTGTAAATGAACCATTGCCACCTGACACATGCTAAAAGAGACGTTTAGTCCAGTGCTGAGAGAACTAGTGTTCTTGCTCTCTATCACACACACACACACACACACACACACAAATAATGGCCAGTAGAACTTTGCACGATCAGCTGCCCAACAGGGCTGTTGTGGGTATTCACATGCTCAAACACTCACTTAAAATGGAAGGTCACGGCTTACCAACACAAATGAGTCTCTTGTTTGATTGTGAATATTTTTATTTTAGATAAGGCTGTCAATCGATATTTTTCTCAAATAATTATTATTCATATAAATAATGCAGAGTAATTCAAATAATTTGCATTATGGTGGCAGCATTGATTACAAAATACAAAAAGTGGCTTAAGAACTCAAAATATTGTTTGTTTTATTCTCACATCATCAAAAAAGCCTACAAATGATAGTAATCTGTTTTGTGCTACTTTTACTTGTTGCTCTATGTACATATTCGTGCCTGAGCACCTCACTGATATTCAGCATCATAAACACCCCATTTTTAGGACGTTTCAAGTTAAAAGTAGTGGAAACTTTCACGTCTCAAGATTCCAGCATTCTGTTGCGCTTCCTCCTCAGTGAGTGGTTCTCATTCTGTTGCTGCGCTGTTTGTGAGGTTTGTTGAGATGCACTGCCACCTATTGATGTGGCTCGTAAAAACATATATACTTCAAGCTGGAATTGCTCATATAATAGGAAAATCTGTACTTTTATTAACAGAATTTAAAGTGGGCATGATTACTTGTGTTACATTTTTTAATGCATTATTTTCTATTAAATATATCACACTGCATTAAATCGACAGCTCTAATAAAAAAAATAAATACAAAATAAAATGTTCCATGTTCAGAAGACTTTTAATTAAAAAATACCTTATTTCTGCAAATCTGAATAAATTTAAGGTGGTATAATGGTGGATATAACCTTTTGGAAGGTTTGGTCTTGGCTGACTAGATCTGCAAACGCTGCAGAGCACGTACAAAGACTTACTACTGCTAAAATATTGTAGTACATATATATTTATACTAAGGGTCTGATGAATGCTTGATTATGATTGGTTTACAGATGTTCTAAGTTGTGCAATTATTTTACAGTAAACGCACGGCTATGAAGTAGTTCCAGGTCTTAACTGCATAAAGGTTCCATTTCACTTTGCCAAATTATTTAAGTTATTTCTTAGAGCCGTATAGACTTCACAACAAAATAACCAATTAAATCAAAGACAATGGTTAAGTACATCGGATAAGAATGACAAACAATGTCTATAATATTCTAAATGTATTTCAATTTCGGTTGAAAAGCACCTTTGCGCTCCTCTTTCTCTCGTCTCACCCACACTTAAACACACACACCCACACACACACTGACAAACATACGTATGCACAAGTACACACACACACACGGACAAACATACATATTTGCAACATTACGCACACATTTAATCGTGAGCAAAAACAGAGCCGCCATATCAGCGATCACCCAGATCTCAGTGGGGTTATGCAGAGTCAACTCTGGACAGGTGGTACTGCAAAGGAGGAGAAAAAAATTGTTGCACACTACAGTAAAAACAGCTTACCTTTTTGCCAGGTCGAGAGAGAGACAGCCATATGCGGCCGATGTGTGTGTGTCTATGTGGTTGTTTTTACGTTGATTTGAGTTTATTTATGTTAATAAAAGTTACGTTTACTGTTTAGCTGGTTCCCGCCTTCTCCTTGTCCACTTTACCCTGTTACATGGGTGCCAAAACCGGCCTGAATTGGGCGGGGGAGGAGTGTGACGAGGAGGAGGGCATGTCCAGGCCGTGATGGTGCACAGCAGGCATGGAGTCAACTAATCAGTAGGAGAGAGAGATAAAGGGGATCCGGAGACGCCAGTTTGGGAGAGAGAGACACACACAAGGCCGTGTTATGTTCAGATAATTTCTGTCATTAAAGTTTATGTTGATTGTTTAACCGGTTCCCGCCTCCTTGTCCACCTTACCCAGTTACATTGGTGCTGAAAGCTGGAAAGGAGGAGGGATGCGCTGTCACTGAGTCCTCGCAACTGCCATCTGCCAGAGGAGCAGCCACGGCCATTTGCCTGGGGATGGAGGGGTGACTGCCGGCGTAGAGAGCCGGAGGAACCGCTGTAATCCGTCGAGAAAGAGGTGGACCCATTCCGTCTGCCAGGGGTAGGAGGACTTGCTGCCGTCCACCAGAGGAGGAGCGAGCTGTTATCGGCCAGAGGTCGAAGGAGTGGCTGAGGACCAGGCCACAGCGAGCCAGTTTTCTCTCTCCTCTCTCTCTCCCTCTCTCTCTCTGTCGCTCTGCCTCGCGCTTTCACACTCCCCTCTCCCTCCCCTCATCTGTGGCTCATTGTGTCAAATTACTGTAATAAGAGTTGGGGGGTGGGGGGTGTTGGATTGTGCTTAATTGCCAATGCAAAACAAATAAATATGTAAATAAATACAAATTGTAATATTATTTAATAAAAGGAATAATTTAGCATTTTAGAGTACCGCTGTGAAACAAAGCAACACCCCTCCATTTAAAAAAAAAAAAAAAAAAAACATGTTTTGGGCAATTGATGCATTTGTGTGTTTGCAAAGACATTATATATATAAACACTTAGTTAAGTGCAGAGATGCAGCAGGGTTTTATGTGTCTGATCAGGAGTATAAACGCCATACTGGCACCATAATTACATGATTTATGTCATTGTGTAATTTTAAGACAGCCACGGCACCTCTCTTCTTCTGATTCATGAGGTAATGCTCAGAAGTGGCTTTTAAGGGCATATAAAAGAAATTACCTTGATTCATCCGCTTGATGTTTGTTTAAATAAATGCACTGTGATCAATCTTAAGCTCTTCGCCAAAGTTTGTTCGGCTCCAGACAGACTGAGGGAAGGAGCCAGATCTCCACCAGACTGGATCTTCGGAACAGAATCAAGTCCTTTGTGTTCTTTACTCACCTCAGCCAATGCTCTCTAAGAAAAGAATTCCGAAACAGAGCTTGTTTCAGCTGAATGTCTGTTTGTGTGAATACTTTGTTTCCAGTTCTACATGGCGAGGCACACGACCTCAAACACATTGCCAAACTCTGCCAGTTCCTCAAGGGGCCGGCAAAATAGGTGTGCGAACTAAAAATAAATCTGTTACCGTGCAGCGACAGTCAGTTTAGTCACTAAGGAGGTTTTTTTATTCTCCAGCTGTAATCGGCAGGTTTTGCCTCATGGTTTCCAGGCATACATTAATTATAACGCTCACAGGAACTGCACTGCCTCACTGCTGACTTACTGCCCTTCCCTGGCTCTACTCTGAGGGGGTTTTAAAGCTGTCATTTAATGCAGATATGGGACTGAATGCTGCATATGCAAATGGCAAGATACCTTAGCTGGTGTCTAAATGAAAAGGAGGTGATTCATTAATCACTGAGGTGTGTGAAATCATGATGTGTGAAAGTGATTTTTAGTATGAAGCAATTCTGGGATTGTGTGGTCCCATGGAGGGCTTCCGTAGGGTGCAACTTGGTGTGTGTGTTTGCTGGGGGGCAGACTTGTTTGCCACTTGGTCAATGACAGTATCTCTTCGTATCTGGACACAGTGCCTACATTGCCACCGATAATATTTGTTTATCTCAGGCATTCCGGAGATGCTGCTTAGCTCTCCTCAGAGCGTTCCCGCAGCAGTCATCCACACTCACAGTCGTCCTTCATTTAACCCTTTCTTACTCCTCCAGGAGTTGACCCAATTGTTTACACCTCTCATGTTCACTCTGTGTTAGTACACCCCGCTATCACCTGCTATGATGCAGTAGATGCTGCATGTGGTAATATGAAATTGAACACACTTACATTAGTGTCCAAGCTAACATAATTTTGTATAAATATTATTAACAAGCAATTGTTTTGAAAAATGTACAGCATTGTTTCCCCCTACCATGCTATAAAATCATCCAATCAGAAAGTACTCAGTGTATCATTACACAGCCGACTGCACATCTCAAATGAGCATGTGCAGACGAGGGGACCTACTTCAGCCGGCCATATGAAACTAAAACAAATGCTGCATATCAGACATGCTTCAGTGCATGTATGATTCATCTGGCTGTGCAAACGGTTTTCTTTTTAGGTGTTTGCAGAATGCCTCCAAGTGCTGGCTGTTATTGCGTACTGCTTCATGCACCCCAGCCAAGAACAGGCTCATGTGCTACTGAGGTTGTTTTGAACTGGAAAATGATATCAAAACAAACACAACACCTGAAACCATATGAAATGAAATGAATCATGTTACTGATTTGAAAACACAAGCCATGCTTGCAAATGTATTGCAGCTCTGCAGCATTTGAAGGTAACATTTGACTGTGTGTGTGTGAAGCAGATGATATTTTATAATTAAAATTAAGGAAACACTAAAGAATACATTTGAAAAATATGTGTGGACAACTTCTTGTGATGTCTATACCTAGATTTTAACATCTAGGCTCACCCACATGTCTAACTTTCTAAAAACACGGCATTACTAATGTGTCATGCAAATGCAATAAAACATTAATTTCTGCATTCACAGCTTGAGAACTAATTTAGCTCCTTTTTAAAATGGTAAATGTCTCATTATGTAGTATATTCTTATTTTGTATGAAAAAGAAATTAGTGTTCACACAAAAAATTCGGAAGCGGCACCTAATTACAACAGAAGAACGAATATCACATGAGAGTCAGCCGATTTAAAGTTAAAAACGTTTTAATTGCCCTTCCCCTAACCCCAAATGACTATGGAGGTGTCGCCCCCCCTTTTGGAGTAACCCCACCCCCTTCTGGAGAATCCATGCCTATTTTGGAGATTCCACCCCATTTGGAGATCTCCGGCCTGCAGCTATACCTACTAGGAAAAACGAGCTCACACTTGCCCAATTGTACCAAAAACACTTCCAGTTTTGGCCACTGGGCGCAGTGCTTAAAATTTCAGGAAGCACTGAGCAATTTTAGAAGAAGAGCTTTTAACCTTCTGTAATCAAATTCACAGATCACAGATCAGTCTGCATGAGCATTCAGTAGAAGCCACAATGCAGCCCTTAAATGACACCCTTTGACCCAACCTGACAGGTTCTTTAAAATGTTAACCAACTGTACTTTAACCAATCCCAAAAATGTCTCACTATTTATTTTTATTATTATTATTTCTGATTGAGTAGACCCAGAACACAAATTTTTTTTTCATTAAGTACAAACCCGAAGATGTTGCGAAACTAATGCTTTGGGTTGGATAACAGACCTCTAGTGTGTGTGTGTGTGTGTGTGACACAGAGTATTGCTGCTGCTCTAGTATGACAATCTGACAGTAGGATGATGATTATTGTAAGGATAATAGTCTGCTAGTGTCAGAC
This sequence comes from Xyrauchen texanus, assembly GCF_025860055.1. Lineage (NCBI taxonomy): Eukaryota > Metazoa > Chordata > Actinopteri > Cypriniformes > Catostomidae > Xyrauchen > Xyrauchen texanus. The sequence continues at coordinate 2,486,704 of NC_068293.1, forward strand.
ACTCAACAGACATCTGACACCATCCCCTCCTCTCCATTCCTGCCCTAACCACACCTCCCACCCTGAGAATGATGGAGGGAGAGATGAGAGAGGAGGAGACAGAGAGAGTGAAGGAGGAGAGGGAGTGTGTGAAAACGGCATGCACAGCACTTTTGGTCTGAAGATGTGTGACCATCTGCAGGAAGATGGTGCATGTCTGGATGTCATTTTTCCAGTGTGGAGTGATGTGATGTGATTGTGTATGGGTGTGTGTATGTGTGTGAATGCCAGCAGCAGTTCTGTAGATGATGTATGTGTTTCTTCAGTGGTGTGATTTGTGCTGTGCTGTGGGGGAACTACACTCACCTCATCAGTTCCACTGACTTTCTCATGCACCACAACTGCAGCTGCATTGCAGGCACAGACAAACCACAACTAAATGCATTTTTTTAAACCACACTACCATACAGGTGCACTACAACTACACACACTCACAACAGACACAAAAACACACATGCAATGCAATGCAACCACACGCACCTGCACATCGACCACATCCACACAAATACACTAAACCCTCATACTACCCATCACAAATACACACAAGTCCCATGACTAACAAATTATCACCTATATGGTCTTTGTCCACAATAGCTACAAAACTGACTATTTCTGCAGCGTTTAGTATGTGTACTGTGCATAGTTTGTGAATATTCTGAATGCCAAAAACCCAACCTGGTCCCATAGAATTCCGTTTTTATTACCTAGATTTTTACATTGGTTTGTCTTAAGTATGGCAGCAGTATCCTGGTGGAATGAACTGTAGACGCGCTAAAACAAATTTTATTCACTTTTACACAAATCACATGTAAACCAGCAGTTCAAAAACACTTTTCGCTCTTTTCCTCACATAATGCTCTCTTATGACAGCTGAACATGTTTACTGTAGCGCTTGACTTATAAGGAGATACATTTTATAATTAACATTACAATCAACTGATAGGGCGTTGTACTAGTGACGTGTTTTTCATCTCACATTTGCTTTATATGACACTATCAGTTAGGTTTAGGTTTAAAATTTAGGGTGGGGAAGTCGTTTTTTTTTTTTTTTAACTCCATAGAGCATTAACCATTTTCCCTCAAAACTGTCGTGATATGTGTAATGAACCACATAATATGTGAGCAAACCACATGAGATATTATATTCCAAAAAATCAGTGCCCTCGACTCCCATCCATTTCCAATGGGACAAATTAATCAGAAGTAATGTCCATCACAATTTTACGTAACATTCTTTTCCCTGACTCATTATTTGATCAGACTCCTTAGAGTTACTGTAAGGCATTTTATGCCAACACAAAATTATATAAAAGCATTTATAATTCCAAGATCATAACTAGACAGGATTTGCAGAAATATATTCCGGGTTCAATGCAAGTTAAGCTCAATCGACAGCATTTGTGGCATTATATATAAATGTATTTGGACTTGTCCCTCCTTTTCTTTAAAAAAATAAAAGCAAAAGTCTAGGTTACAGTGAGGTACTTACAATTTGTTTATGATAAAATACTCACTGTTTCAAAAGTATAGACACAAGACATAAACAATATGCATGTAAATATTATTTTAGTGTGATAAAACACTTACTAACCACAACTATGTAACGTTATGGCCAATTTATGCAACTTTGTTGCCATGATGATACAATGTCAAAAATCCCTAAAACCCCAAAATTACTGTAAATTGACAAATTAAACAACTGTACAGATAAATAATACATGAGTTTTAACAGAATAATATAAGTGCTTTCATAAAATTATTAGCTTCACATTTCTGTTTAAACCCTCCCAAAATTGGCCCCGTTCACTTCCATTGTAAGTGCTTCACTTTAACATTGATTTGTGCTTCTTTTTCAAGAAAAGGATGGATGAGTCGAAATTCATTTTTATGGTAATCAACATTATGCCACTAATGCTGTCGATTTAGCTAAACTTGTATTGCACCCAGAATATTCCTTTAAACATGAAACTAATTACAAATGTTAGAAGGTTGTGTGACAACAATATACCATACAACTGTAATGTTGTGTAAAACAGAAGACAGTATTCATTGTGATCTGTGCAGTACACTCTAAGCAGTATGCTATTCTATTACAAACATAACCATAGGTCTTCCTCACCTGGTGTGGTGTGTGAATAACTATGGGTGCGTCTCAATCAGTTCCCCAGTTCAGTAGTCAGGGCACTGATCAGTGGGTCTCATTTGCAAAATCGTTCCAGTGCACTGAAAAGTTTGCTGCCAAAAAAAATCCCACAATGCACCGTAAAAACCAGAGAGTACCGTTGCTCACTATATTCCCTTACCAGAAACGTTGTCGTGTCTTCTGAAGTCTCTCAAGTCATTAGATGATGAGAACAAGTGTAAAATTAGGAAGTCCATGCCTTATTTTCTCTTAAAAAGAGATGTAGTTTGTAACGTCTTTCATTCATAATTACCATGAAAGTAATCAATCTTTTAAATATTTGAGTTGTCAAAAGAAGGTTTGAAATACACTCTATATATTTGTATTTCTTTATGTATGCCATTTATCTGTTATGTTTGAATATCCTCAACAAAAATGAATGATAGTGTCATTTATATAGCGGTGGTGAGGATTAATAACAGCTGCGCTTCAATGTGTGAGTTCTTTAACGTGCTGCAGGTGATTGAGTCATAAGTGTCCCAATGGTCAGTGGATCAGTACCCTTACCGGTGCCCGAATTCATGTTCACGATATACTGATTCACAACATAGGGAGCTAGGGAGCTGACTGAGACAGAAATTTTAATGGAACAGCATTCATTTAAAGGACAGTTTCTCCCTAAATAAAATGTGCAAAGCAATATTTTGTGGGTTAAGGAAAGTCCCCTCTGTGCTGGTCATATTTAGTGAGCAGAAGGTTTATAATTGATACAGTATATCAGCCAAACATAGTGTTTTATAATGTAGTGCTAGCTGCTAATGTGTTGACATGTAGTGACATAATTCACACGCTTTTCACTGCACCAACATACTAGTGCTGAAACAACACCTTGAGGAAAATAAATGACCAATCTAATCCAAACTGACTCATTATATAGAACATCAAAACACATTTTAGTTTTATACACCTATGCCTCTGAATATGGCTTTAAAAACTCAATCAGTGGAATGAGAGAAAGAGACGGGGAAAGAAAAAGAAAACTTGTGGTAGAAGCACTTGTGTGTGTAGGTGGTTGTTATTTGTTTTTGTGGTTGTTAGTTGTGTGAAACCATGTGTTTATGTGTTTGTACATGTCTGTAATTGTTATTGGTGTGTGTATGTGGTTAAATATTTTATTTAATTTGGTGCGTTTGGTTGTCCTGCCCAGCGGTGCCAAAACGATCATCTCTGGACTGGCAGGTGATAAATAACACTCTCTATTATGATTAATACTGCTAACCAGAAAGAGAAAGAGAGAGAGAGAGAGAGAGAGAGAGAGAGACTTTTGACTTTTAAGGTCTCTTTATTACAAAAAGATTAAGAAAAACATATGAAAAAAATTAAAAAATAATCACATAAATATGAGTGTAGTTTTTACAAGTAGTATTTCTCAGATATAAAATTGCAAACAATCATCAAGGACAATATCACATACACACTGGTTTACTCCCCATTTATGTTTGAACATTTGCAAGTTGCTTATCAATTTATAGTAGCTAAACTCTATATTAATACGGGATTTTATTAATCCCTTTAGTATTAACATTAAATCAGTTGAACCGTTTTCATTCATTTTATTTTTTCTGGATAACCATATAGCCATCTTTGCTTGCCCAAATAAATAATTTAATAAAACATGACTCTCCGTTTTACTTCTGCTGTACTTTGGTCCATAAATAAACCTTGCCGGTGTAAAAACTTCCCTAGGGTTTGGCACCACTCTTCTACTTTATAAAATAAAGGTTGTAGTCTCAGCACAATTAAGAAAAAGGTGAAAAACAGTTTCTTGTATTCCACAAAAGGACAACCCTCCCCGACCTGAGGATCAAGGTGTGCTCTGTGTCTGTTTGTGGCTATTATACCATGCACAATCCTCCATTGCAGGTCACCAGTTCTTTTCTCAATAGGAGGTTTGTACAAGGTCCTCCAGCAGCCTTTAGGGGAATCACTTGGTCCAAAGATCTCTTGCCATTTTGATTCTCTCACACTCCGAAGCTGAGAAAGATGTGACACCTTTACACACAGAATATAGATGGCTTTCTTTCCAGCTTTTCTAAAAAATCCCAGCTGGGGTGTTTTAAAAGAAAGCAGACCATTCTCTGTTTCTTGCCAATCAGGAGAGAAAATTAGATCTGGGAAGACAGAAGTTTCTTCCTCTCTAAAAGATGTCTCTAAGGACAGTCTATAATCCGGTGGTAAAAACTCGTAAAAATGGGTCAGCAGTCTCTCTACCACCCGGACTGATCTTATGTTTAGTTTGGAAGCTAAATTGTCTGCAGAAATCCATCCTTCTTCAGAAATAAAATGACCAATTTTGGTAAAATTTGCAGTCCACAATGCTTTTCTGAGTGAATCTGAATTAAAAAGATCTAAAACCAGTGCAGAATTAAAAAACAGTGGTTCCTCTTTCAGCCATAATCCCTTCATCTCATTTTGCCCGAGAGAAACTGAAAAGAGTCCATGATTTTAACATTGATCTATAAAATGATGTCAGTCCAGACAGGTCTAGTTTTGTAGTATCCATAAGGAACAAATGCCGGTCAAATTCCATGTTGCCCGCTCTTTTCAGGAGGGCACAGGCTATCCCAGCCCAGCTAACATCTTCCCCATACAAGAGTCTCTGAACTGCCTGGAGTCTGAAAGCTTTGACTCTGGATCCAATGTCGACTAGTCCCTGTCCTCCTTCCTGTATCGGTAGATAGAGCACTGGTGCCTTCAACCAGTGCTGACCAGACCAGCAAAAGTCCACCAGGTGCTGTTGAATTTTCTTTACTAGGTCATCTGGAGGCTCTAGAATCATCATTTTGTGCCATAGAGATGATGCAACCAGGTTATTACATACCAGGATTCTCCCCCTGTAGGACAGCTGGGGTAGCAACCATTTCCAGTGAGACAACAGAGCACACACTTTTTCCACTAGACCCTCCCAATTATTTTTCTTATAATCATCGGCCCCTATAAAAACCCCTAGATATTTAAAACCTGTTCTCCCCCACTGCAGCCCACCAGGTAGTGACGGACTATTAAAAACTTGACCACACCACAAAGCGTCACTTTTTTGCCAATTGACTTTGGCTGAAGACGCTTTCCCATAACACTCCAAAGCATTTTCTAAACAATTAACATCACATTGGTTTCGAATTAAAACTGTGACATCGTCTGCATATGCCGAGAGCTTGATAAAACACTTAAAATCCAAAGTATTGATCTGTAAACCTGTTAACTCTCTTCTTAACCTACACAGCAGAGGCTCAATAACTATGCTGTAAAGTTGTCCTGAAATAGGACAACCTTGCCTAATACCTCTATTGACCTTTACAGGAGTACTTAAGCCACCAGCTAATTTAATCATGCATGTAGCTCCGGTGTACAACAATCTTATTTTTGAAATAAAATTGTCCCCAAAACCAAAAGCCTTTAAGGTATCAAAAAGAAAATTATGATCAACTCTGTCAAACGCTTTTCTTGATCTAATGACAGAAAACCTATATTGGTATTATTAAAAGAAGTAAAATCATAAATGTCTCTTACCAAATGTAGATGATCTATTATGGATCTATTTTTTATACAATATGACTGATCAGTGTGTATAATTGTATGTATTAAACCATTTACCCTATTGGCCAGACATTTAGAAAAGATTTTATAATCGAGTCCAAAATTGCTACAGGTCTCCAGTTCTTCAAGAGAGTTAAGTCACCTTTTTTTGGGAGTAAGCGTTAGAACAGCCCGCTGACAACTCAAAGGAAGAATTTCTTCCTTAATACATTTTTGGAGAACCTCAAAAACTCATGTCCAATAATATTCCAAAAAGATTTATAAAATTCACCAGGTAATCCATCCAGTCCTGGTGTACGTCCTGAGGAGAGTCCCATAACAGCAGCTGTAACCTCTTCAAAAGTGAGTTCAATCTCTAAAGATTGTTTGTCTTCTGCTGTTAACACAGGAAGATCTTGTAACAGTTGTTCTCTACAGAGTTCATCTGGGGTATCGGCAGCATATAACCTAGAATAAAAATCCACCGCAAGTTTAGCATCTTTACTGGGTCTGAAGTATTTTGTCCATTGTTGTCTTTTAATATGAGCATCTGTTTTTCTTGTCCAGCTTTCCGTTCCAAGTTAAAGAAATAAGAAGAAGGTCCGTCCATGTCTCTTATTTTTAAAAAACGACTTCGTATAAGAGCTCCTTTAACTTTTTCATTTAAAAAGGAGCTCAGCTGATTCTTGTTTCAGTCCACAGATCATGTAGATTACCATCAACAACATCATTCATGTTCATTTCAATGTCCGTGATCTCTTTTTCCAGACACTCCAAAGTCTTTTTCAAAACCAAAGAGGAATGAGATGTACATTGTTGACAATAGCTTCTTATATGTACTTTACCAATTTCCCACCATTGAATGATATTTTCATAAAAACACTTTTCACTTTTCCAGGTTTCCCAAAAAATTTTAAAATTCTTTGTCTTCTAAAAGTTTAACATTAAAATGCCAGTAAAAACTTGTATGTTTTCTTTCAGTCAAAGTACAATCAATAGTGATAAGTTTATGATCAGAAATTGCTGTTGGGGTTATAGATGTATTGACAATCTTATTTCTTAAATGATGTGATATGTAAAACCTGTCTAAACGTGCTCCAGAAATGCTGCCATTGTTAAATTTCATCCATGTATACTGCTGAACTGTTGAGTTATGCTCTCTCCACACATCTGAGAAATTAAGATTTTTAATTATATTAGCTAAGCAAATTGCAGACTGTGCATGAGGTTCTTCTCCATTCCTATCTTGTGTAAAATCAATAGTGCAGTTCCAATCCCCTCCTAATACAATAAAATCACCATCCTGCTGCTGTTTTAAAAAGTGCTCCAGTTTGGTCAAAAGTTGTATTCTGTCTGCCCCTAAATTAGGGGCATAGATATTCACAAATAAAAAATTAAAATTTTCAATTTCAGCCCTTACAGACAATAATCTCCCAGGTACCACTTCATTTTTGAATAAAATCTTTGTTTTAAGAGCAGGAGAGAAAAGTACAGCTACTCCCGCACTTAAATTAGTCCCATGACTAAGAATGCTCTTTCCTTCCCACCATAAGCCCCAATCAATCTCATTATTTTGACTGCTATGGGTTTCTTGTAAGAAAACAACACCAAGATCTTTCAAACTTATAATTTCTGATAATAAACCAAATTTTCTTCCATCCCTCATTCCATTTATATTAATTGATCCCACCCGCACGATCTCCATGAGAAATGGAAAAAGGATGAAAAAACAGAGAGAAAAAGTAAAGTTGTAAGCCATTAAGAATATTTAGTTTTTCCCCTCGCTTTCACTGTCTTTTTGCCTTGTCTAAGGACTGTGATGTGTTTTTTGAGACGAAACCGTTTTTGTTGTGAGAGCTCATCATAGCTACTCACTTTTCTAGCCCATACCACAGAGGAAATGAATTTATCAATGTCAGGGAAATAATTACCTATTTCAACACCTGCTTTTCCTTTGGTTTTATCAAGAAAAGTATTAATTTCATCAACAGTATATAGGTCTTTATCAGTTCCTTTTGCACCATCTGACACTTGATCATCATCTCTAAAACCGTCATCAGTAAACTGGGATAGACTATCTGTCTCATCATCCATGTTTTCCTCTAAGCCTTCAGCCTGTGCCACATCATTACCTTCACACACATAATCCACACCACTCTGTGTCTCATTCTTATCAACATTGTCTGCATCATTCTCAGGTTTGTCATATACATAACTGCATCCAGCTTGCTCCACACCATCAGTATTTACATTTAACTCACTCACCTCTTGCACCTTGCCCTCCTCTGTGGTCACTTTATCCTGCCCATCAAGTCTCTGTTCATCACTTTCTTTAGTTTGTTGGTCAGTAATAGTCACATCCTTATGCGATGTGGACGCACGCTGGTCATCTTTAAGTGGACACACGAAGCGTTTATGGCCCAGGTCTCCACATTCAAAACACTTCCAAGCTCTCAGTGCTGGCGTAAACCATATATGAATTTTCCCCGTGATTAACACGGAACGAGACTTCTAATGTTCGCTCCTTTGAAGTCAGAAACATAAAGACTTGACGTCTAAAGGAAAGAACATGTTTGAGTGCGCTATTTTTACATCCCAGAGGGATCTTTCTAACTGGGCTTGCGATTTTTCCGAACCTCAGCAGCTCTTTTGTGATGGTGTCATCGGAAATAAACGCCGGTACATTAGAAATGATGATTTTCGTTGCTGGAGCGGATAGCGGGGTTACCGTAACAAACGTTTCCTTCACCCATATTCCGCTCACAGTCAACTGGTTTACCAGGGAGTCTGATTTTAAAAACACGACGACAGCTTTGTTCATGCGTGAGGCCGAAATTATATTTTCAAATCCGACCTGTTCTCCTATAACTATAAGCAGTTACTCTACTGTCACTCCGGGCTCTGGTACACATTTGCACCCATTACGAAGTGACAGATTTGGCGTTCCTTGCACGGGAACAGACGCCATACCGGCGTCTGAAAACCGTGCAAGCGAAACCAAACAAACTTTCTTGACTGTTAGTAAGACTGTCCAGCAAGGGGGAAAAAGAAAAGATAATTATGAAAAAACAAAAAAAGTTTAAGGTTAAAGATTATTTGAAAGCAAATAAGCTTAACAAACGCTCTCACAGCCACGCTTCCACTCACTCGTCACTCACGCGCATGCACTCAGAGAGAGAGACAGAGAGAGACAGAGAGAGAGAGAGAGAGAGAGAGAGAGAGCAAACAGTTTCAACTAACACAACACAATTGCTAAACAAGCAGGGTATAGTTGTTGCAGTACCATGAACTATGATTGAGAAGGGAAAAATAGTCAAACAGTATAGCTCTCGCTCTTTCTCCCTAATGTATCATTATACTACACATTAAACCCATTCTCATCCTTTTTTGCTCTTATAAACATAACAAGAGAAAATACAAGAAAGCTTCGGCTCAACAAAAGTATATTTACTTGAGTATATTTGGGAGTATAAAGCTGACAGCTTGTTTAAAAGAATATAGTAGGTGCTGCCACGATTATAAAATTCCTCACACAATTAAATGTCAAACTAATACTTTTAAAGCGTTTATGGCGACTCATTTTCTGGTTTAGGGCTTTAAAAATTCTGACGATTACTTGTCATACAAATTGTCATACTTCCTAAGGTGTGCTTCATTCAGCTTAAGAAATGTTTTATTCATATTCAACTTGGAATTATGTAATGAAATTGGGATGTATGATTTACTTTAATGCAGGTGTCTTTGACCTTTTAAATGCCAAAGGCCCTTTGGTTAGTAAAGATATGGAGCAGAGACCCCTGTTACATACATACAGAACAGAAATTAAAGGGGTCATGACATGAGAAACCAAATTTGCCTTGATCTTTTGGTATATAAGAGGTCTTTGTATCATTAAAACGTCCTGCAAGTTTAATATTTTAAGACGTCCTCCCCATTCTAAACGAATCATTTATTTAATCAAGCTCAAAATACAGCTCGTTCTGGATTCATGGTTAGAAGTGACGTGTCGGTTAGAAGTGACGTAACAGCGTTTGCATATGACCGCCTCCAGCACAAGATAACTACGCTTTAAGCGCAAGACAGCTACGCTCATTTCGTATCGCCGTGCGCCTCACAAGTGTTCAGTCGATGGACAGCGAGCTCTGACAGAGACTACTTGTGCACAGGAAAATTACGATGCCACACAGATGTGCTGTTCCTGGCTGTGGTCAAACAAAACCTCTGAATAAGCTGCCGAAAGATCCAGACGTCAGGGAAAAATGGATGCAGTTTATTTTTTGCGGACGTTCCAGTCACGGCAGTGTTAACTTAAGCGTTTGTTCTGTACATTTTAAGGATGACTGTTTTGAGAACAAATCTCAATATGATGCTGGCTTTGCCAGAAAACTGTTGCTCAAAGATAAGTCCGTGCCGACTATTCTGGGAACAACGACGGCGCAAACTGTAAGTAATCTATTTTAAACTTTAAACTACTTTTTAAAGCGCAATTTCATTCATTATGAATAATCACAGTGTTTTTACTTAGTTTACTTGCATATTGTTCTGGCTGGGGCGTCAATAATTGATACATAGGCACTGACGTTAGCCAATCATAACAGTGGGCGTTAACACTGAAGTCTTAAATGGAAAACGCCCCCAAAACAGACTGTTTGAATCAGAGGATGAGAAACAGGGTGGGAAAAGGTCATAAATCACTAGATTTTAAAAGTTTTTCTTAAAAAAAAATATATTAATACTATAATTGCACCTAAGGGAACATAATAATACAATAAAAAAAACCCATGTCATGACCCCTTTAAGATTTTTAGAAGAATATCTAAAACATCAATATATAATTCCTTTTTTTTTTTTTTTACGGAAAATCTACACTTTCTACTACCCTTTCACTTCCACATTGTGGTGTGGAAGTGACTTTTCAGCCACCTACTGGAGGGGCTGGTCAAAGGTGGAGATTTATGGTAAAACAGGACTTAAATCTGTTTCGCACCCACACTTATCAAATCACTTCAGAAGACATGGATGAAACCACTGGAATCTCATGAGTAACCTTTTTACTGTCCATTATGTACTCTTTGGACCTTCACATTTCTGATCACCATTCACTTGCATTGTGAGGACCAACAGAGCTGAAATATTCTTCTAAAAATCTTCATTTGTGTTCTGCAGAAGAAAGTCATACACATCTGAGATGTCATGGGGTGGAGGACATAATGAGAGATTTTTCATTTTTGGGTGAACTGTCACTTTATAATCTTGACGTTTGAGTAACATCATTGCCAATAACCATCTCTTTGAGCTTTCATGTCCTGCTCACAGAACTGCCTGAGACTTGAAATGAACAGGTATATTTTCATCAATCTTTGCTTACAAGTGTAAAAAATGTGCCAAATTAGGAGGGGTTTTGAGTTAATTCGGCTAGATTAAGTGTTTTATTCCTCGGTTGTGTTCGTGTATGTGTTTTATCATCATTAGTTTTATGTTGAGCTCTATCTATGGATTCGCTTGATGTTGTCAAAAAATGTTTTACGTTAAATGAAAACGTAATGCAGATGATTGAAAAGAAGTGTATTTTATTTTTATTCCAGAAATATTTGTATTTAGCCTTAATGTATTTTTTGGATTATTACATTATTGAATATGTATACATATGTTATTTAATATTTATTAAATTGAGCATTTGTATCTATCTATCTGTCTGTCTGTCTGTCTGTCTAACTGTCTGTCTGTCTGTCTGTCTTGCTGCAGCACAATTAATCAATTGAAAATCTAAATATGTTCAAGTGTTCCCCTTCTGTCGCTCTCTCCACGTTGTGTCAGAGAAGCGACACTAGGGGTCTCTCTTGAGCGCCGATATTCACCTCTCAACTATGTAAAAAGGCCAATAAGAGTTGGCAACCAGTATTTGCATGTCCCGCCCCCGGACATACGGGTATTTAACTGGCGCAAATACGGGAGTTCATTCTAGTAGTGGGAAGTTCGGATCATTTTACTGACTCGGATCTTTGAGTCTCGTTCAGCAAAATGAACGAATCTTTTTTCGAGTCATTTCGTTCATTTCGTTCATTTCAGCAGAATATAATTAAATGTCATGTTAAATAGCCCAAAACATCAAGTAGTCTACTTACGAAAATGTTGATTCAATTTGAAATAAATAAATAAAAATAAACTATAGGGTAATGCAGCCAAAGCCAATTTATAAGAAACCGAAATGTTAATTTATTAATTGGGTCTTAAGTTTAAGCTATTGCAGTTAGTTCACCTCACCTCCTTTTTCTCCGCCTTTTGTGTCATCGGGTTCGAACTTCAAAACGTTAAAAATACTTAGTTGTCGATGTCGACTCGTCAGTGTCTGTGTGTGGGCCGTGTGGTGTGACACAGCAGCCAATGCACTCACTGACTGCATGCACATGCAGCATACCGGTCCGGATCCGGAAAGATAAATGATTAGTTCAAGTCTCGACTCTCGAGTCTTCGGGTTTGGGTTCGGCCGGGTCCGAGTCTTTCGTTCTTCCTGTCAGTCCCATAGAGACTATGCTATCAGTACCGGAAAGAGAAATGATTAGTTCGTCTCTTCGGTTCGAGTCGTTCGTTCTTCAAGTCAGACTCACAAACCCATAGCACAGCACTACTCGAAACCGAAGAGACGAACTAATAATTTCTCTTTCCGGTACTGACAGCATAGTCTCTATGGGACTGACAGGAAGAACGAAAGACTCGGACCCGGCCGAAACCGAACCAGACGAACTAATCATTTCTCTTTCCGGTACTGACAGCAGCATAGTCTCTATGGGACTGACAGGAAGAACGAAAGACTCGGACCCGGCCGAACCCGAAGACTCGCGAAAGATGAACTAATCATTTATGACTTCATGTACCTTATGCGATGTTGCGCGCATGCGCGGTCAACACAAAATGAACGAATCACTCTCTGAGACAACTCGGTAGTCCCGAGTCATATTAAAGATTCGTTCAAAATGAACGAATCGTTCATGAATGACACATCACTAGTTCATTCAGAAAAATTTCTTCGGAGCCGATGGTCGTGTATGAGCTCTGCTGCGAGTTGCACACCAAGTTCCTGTTTTAATCCTCTGACGCTCTGCATGCTGTTGTTCCGGCTCCTCAGAATTGAACTACCGTATTTGCGCCGCTTAAATACGGTATGCCCGGGGGGGGGGGGACATGCAAATACTGGTTGCCAACTCTCATTGGCCTTTTTTCATAGTTCAGAGGTGAATATCGGCGCTCAAGAGAGACCCATTTATTTTAATGAACTCATAGCTTTTTGGGGTTTAATAATAACACCAGCCATATAGAGAACTGCTTATCAAGAGGTGAGAAACTACCGTAAAAATACACAGAAATGCTAACATAAAAGTGTGATTTATATGTACACTTAAAATAAAATAAAACGATCAAGTTTGATGCATTTAAATAATAATGTATTAAATAGATTCAGCTTTATTGTCATTGTGCAGAGTACAGAGCCAATGAAATGCAGTTCTTTTCACATATCCCAACTAAGCTGGGGTCAGAGCACAGGGTCAGCCATGAAACAGTGTCCCTGGAGCAGATAGGGTCAAGGGCTTTGCTCAAGGGCCCAACAGTGGTATCTTGGTGGTGCTGGGGCTTGACCCCCCCCAACCTTTCGGTCAGTAAACCAGAGCCTTAACCGCTGAGCCACCACTCACATCTGTGACTTTCTGTTGTGCAGAACATTTGCCAAAAATATCTCCAGTGTTGTTTCGGATTGTGCTTTGAGGATTTTGTTGAAAAGCACTTCATTTGATATAAATAATGCAATTTTGTGTAGAAAAGTGTATATAAAATAATTATATTTTCATTTGATAAAAATTTAAAAAAATTTTTTTTTATTAGACACCATTTTGATTAAGAAATTCAACTAAACTATCAAATACAGAAAAATAAATAAATAAATAACCTCCAATAACCACAATTTGAATGTCCTCATGTGTTTTTCACTAAAATATCACAACCATGTAGCACATGAAATCTCCTGGAAATGTCCTGGGAAATTGTGCCTTGATAAGAGTGGGAACCATGGTTTGAATGCAATATGCATCAGATGGTCAATGAATGGCACATGTATATACCATCTGAGGCCGAGACTACCTGTTGAAAGTTGGTGAGAATAAGCTGTAATGTGGATAAAAAATGCAGAGGGAAAAAAGCAGGACAAGTAATTAAAGGAAAATCTTCTCTTTAAGGAATGGTGGTGTTGAAAATTGAGTTTTCTGACAAATATAAGCTGACCGTTTGATAGTTGCTATGTTGTCCGTGTGTGATTTATTATATAAACACAATTTATCTCATTTCCGTCCATCGTCTTGTCTTCGACTTCTCTAGTTAGTTTTGAATGTCTGAGGCCCACACAATGACCCAAGCCATCCATCCCAGAGCAGATCCTTGCTTTAACCCCAGTGTCTGGTCCAGAGAGTGACCTCAGCAGGGTGAAGCAGTGGTCACTGAAGCCCTAATTAGTTCACAGATTCTCAGCTGAAACGAAGGACTGCTGATTGAACTGTGTGAGCAAGAGCTTCATGCTACAGGCCGGGCTTTGTGCTCACAGTGCTGCTGTCCAATGTCACGGAGAGGGCAATGTTGTGGCAAGATGACCTGGATGAAGCTTGAGGGTTAAGTGGTGTCAGGGTGCATGTTCAGCCTCTTCAGCAGTCTGCCTGTAGGCAAAGCTTGAACCCGGCACTCTGACATGCTGGCAATGTGGTGCCTGCCTTGACTGAGCATGATCAGATAGTGACTGACCATCTCTAGACAACCAACAAGAAATGTCTCAAATCATCAATGTATAGGCTTTGTTAGTTGCAAAGCATGAAAATGTGGCCATAGCTACTGTATTTAACATATTATTCTGAGACTGTGAGTGCTCAATAGAGTACAACAGTCTGGTTCTGGAGGGAAATAAATCTCTGATAATTCATGATTGCTTCAAAACCTGTGAGCTCCAAGGTTGTTAATCGATGGTATATGCTTCTGTTAAAGCTATCAGTCCACGCTAATTTAACGATTTATTTCTAATAATTTTTAATAGTGGAATTCCTGGTTAAGAAATGTACTAGCCATGATCCAGCAGTCAAAAATCCACCCATCAGAAAAAACGCAGCGAACAGAACTTGCTTAAAGAACCCAACAGTGACTGCACGTTTCCATGACGCACTGTAAATGATGCATTTCAGTTGGTCTTCCTACACTCTCAAACTGCTTGTTTATACTATATACTGTAAATATATCTGAATATTTTGTGATATACCTTTAAATATATTGATTCTATACTTACAATTTACAACTTTAAACAATAGTTTTTATATTTTTGGGGCTAGGGATTTGAATATGCCCTGGTGCATGATCTGTATTGCACATTTGTGCAATTAAAATGTGTGAGGCCTCAAATCAAGTGGCTTGCATGGCAAACATCACTTACATTTACCTCAGCAAATGTAAAAATCTCACCATGAAAGCCAGACTGTTTTCTGACTACGGATCATTTTCACGTGCATGTCAGTGCAGTGTCTGGCTCCTGCCTCATTCCTATCTTATCCTATCACAGTTTAATCAGGAGAGCTGCTGCTCTTCTCTTCACAAGAGCTCTTATACCATGCTCAGTTTGTCTGAGTCACCTTTATAAGCTTGTAGGGCGTAAAATCTGAAACGACACCTGTTGTTGCTGGCTTTATGGCACTACTGCAGGAACTCTGAAGGCCAAGAGTGAAGAAATCTGCAGGCTGCTGTGTGTGCTTGTCTATGTTCAGAGTAGCATACTTCTATAATATATTTATAGAGTCTGTACTGTACTTTATATGCATAGAATACCTGGATGACTACTACATTAGCTAAATGTGCAGTACTCAACAGAGCACACTGGGACACTGTTTTTCCCATTCCAATGCATTCAACTTGACATTCCATTTCCAGTGTTACATTGCAATATATTTTAACACTTTATGCACTTTAACAGCAATAAGAAGCAATATCAACCATCTATTGTCTCCACTAGGGCTGGGACAACGCGATGACGTCGACGCAAAAAATACGTCGACACAAAATATGCGCGTCGATTCGTCTGACCCAAAACAAAGATGGCGGCGCCCGGCGAATAGTAGCAACACGAGTGGCTCCTCAGACTATCAGAAGTGCAAGGCGGCATGCACTCGTTCCTTAATTCTTTAATTTAAAAGGAAACAATTCCGTGATATGTCGTCTTTGCAAAATGGAGATGGCCTTCCATTCTAGCACCACGGCAATGCACCAGCATCTGAAGAGGCGCCACCCGGTTGCAGCTGCAGATGACAGAGCACCGTAAGTTTTTTTTTTCAACTCCCCACTTTGCACTCGATGTTGGAGTAGGCTATAATACGTTGTCGACACCTAAAGTTTTCGCTTATAGCTATTAATAATGCGCTTATAGCTATGAATGTCGTGAAAAATACATAGAGGACACTGACAACGCGCTGACAGACAGGACCAAGCAGGTAACATTTAATAAAGTCTCAACTTTCACATTTGGTCATTCAAAGAAAATTAAACCATAAATAGGCCTACTATTTTGTGGCTCTTTAATGTGTCGTGACAGATTGCCTCAGTTAAAGCTGCTCGTGAACCGATCATCTTTTCCTTGGTTAATTTATAGCATCAAATAGGCTAAACATGAATGTAGCCTACATCAGAAGGACTGTTGTTTTAACCGCGGAAAGATGTCAGTACAGTAGCCTACAATCCATTATTCAAATTCAAATCCACCGACGTTAATCTTCTCTCTCCTGACTACTTTGTCGGATAAAAATGGCGTATTATGATTGATTGATCAGATTGCCAGTCAATCAAACTCCCGGCAAATGTTTTTTTTTTTTTACATTTTATACACCCCCACCCCCGATGAAACCGGTATTACCAGTGTTGTCACAAGTCGATTAATCGAATCGAAATCGAATCGGACTGAAAAAATTAATCGTTAGATTAATCGATGCATCGAAAAAATAAATAGCTAGATTAATCGTTTAAAAAATTATTGTTTATCCCAGCCCTAGTCTCGACTGATTATTTAATCATTTTACTTTAATTTAGACATTTTGCTCAAAATTGCATTCAGAATGCAAAATAACCAAAATTATAACTAAACTAGTGATCAGCTGATATGTGTTTATTTTTGGCCGATGCCAATACCTAGAGAGCATGGAGGCCGATAGGTGAATAAAATGCAGATAAATATAACATCACACAATTGTTAAAAAATCCATTTGCTTTCATTTAGCATTGTTTACTCAATTTCATTCAAAACTTAAGTCCTGTGCACACCGAATCTGTGGCGATTTTGCGAGACCAACCTCTGGTCTAAGGTCTATGCACACAGAGTCGGTAAAAATGTAACTAAAAACTATTTAACACCTGTACAGTAGGTGGCACTGTTGTGGTGCTTTTGTTATGCCAGTCTCCTGTCTACACCTTCAACTTTTAGAGATTAATATAATGAAGGCTGTTAAAGTATTAATTACCTAATTTGGCATATGTTTCATTATGTTCTTTCCATGGTGTTGATGCATTTTGAGGGGTATATAATCAGTTTTTTATGCGAGTGAGATGAGTAAAGAGCACTGTTGCATATTTATTTGCACATGTATTTTGCTATGAGTAGGCCTATATTACAAACGGACACCTGAAGCTAACTTCTCTTTTTATAATGCCTGGATTAATGCCTGGAAAATAAAGCACAAGTTACAGTGATATAAAAAAACTTGGAATAATGTACATTTAGAATAGCAGGTATATTATAAAATATTATGCATATTAAAGAATATAAAAGAATACACTGGCTCTGGGGCTAAAATTATTGCAATACATTGTTGTATTACACCTACAATAAAAATAGAAGTGTGGTACTTTACTTCGGTTGTCTACGGTAAAATATAGCACATTTTCTGGAATTTTCTAAAAGCTCAGTGCAAACAAATTGCTGAACCTTGCTGCTATTTTTAATGCCATGACAATATGCACAGTGATATACATATTAAATAATGTACATTCAGATCAAAAACCATAAGCATACTTTCAAAAACAA